>NW_026975281.1:0-94255 GCF_030014295.1 Loxodonta africana | reverse complement strand
CATAGATTCTATTCTACTCTATTCTACCCTACTCTAGCCTACCCGAACCTCCCCTACTCTAGTCTATTCAATTGAATTCGAGAAATTTTGACGCGACTAGGGGCCGAATCGGTGTGATTCATGTCCATTCGGCTCCATTTGTCTCGAATAGTGTCGATTCAGCTCGATTAGGCTCGATTTGGCTCCATTAGGCTCGATTCACTGGATTCGGCTCGATTTCGCTCAATTCAGCTCGATTTGGCCCTCTTTGGCCCTCTTCGGCTCTCTTCAGCTCTATTCTACTCTACTCGATTCCGTTGCACACCATTCTACTCCATTCTACGCTGTTCTACTATACCCTGTAATTGATTCGATGGGATTCGACGCCATTCGACGTGATTTGTCTCGTTTCGTCTCCATTCAGCTTGATTCGACTCTGTTCTACTCTACTCTATTCTACTCTACACTATTCTGCTCTGCTCTACCCTTTTCTACTCTATTCTATTGTATCCTTTCCATTCTCTTCTACTGTGTTCAAGTCTACTCTATTCCATCCTACCCTCATCTAATCTATTCTACTGGATTCGATTCCACGCATCTCGATGCGATTCGGCTCAAATCGGCTCCTTTCCACTCCATTCATCCCCAATCGGCTCAAATCGGTTCGATTCAGCTCTAATCGGCTCCATTCGGCTCCAGTCAGCTCCAATAGGCTCTATTCAGCTCTATTCGGCTCTATTAGACTCTACTCAACTCTATTATCTCTTTTCGACTCCACTCGACTCCATGCTACACCATTCTACTCCATCCTAAACTATTCTCTACTGTATTGTATTGTACTCTACCCTACTCTAGTCTATTCTAATGGATTGGATTGGATTGGATTGGATTGGAATTGATCAGATTCAATGCAATTCGACGGGATTCGACGCGATACGGCACGATTCCACGGGATTCGGCGTGATTCGTCTTGGTTTCTATCCATTTAGCTCTTTTGGGCTCTATTTGGCTCTATTCGGCAATGTTCGACTCTGCTCTACTCTACTCTTCTATACTCTGCTCGTCTCGACCCTATTCTTTCAGTTCTGTTCTCTTCTCTTCTGTTCTACTGCACTCTATTCTACCCTACCCTACCCTAACTTAGCCTACTGTAATCTGTTCTATGCTATTCGACACACTTGAATGGGATTCGACCTGATTCGGGTCATATCGGCTCGATTCATCTCCTTTCTGCTCCATTAAACTCGATTCGGTTCTATTCGGCTCTTTTCCACTCTATTCGGCTCTTTTTGGCAGTATTCGACTCTATTTGACTCTAGTCTACTCGATTCTTTCTGTTCTGTTCTATTCTACTCTATTCTTCTCTACCCTACCGTAGCCTTACCTTCCCCACACTAATCTATTTGATTCGATTCGACACATTTCAAACGACTCGACATGATTCATCTCGATTCACCTTGAATTTGGTCAATTCGGCTGTATTCAGCTCTCTTTGGCTCTTTTCGGCTCTCTTCAACTCAATTTGACTCTATTCTACTGGACCCGACTCTACTTAATTCTATTCTCTTCTTTCTATTGTGTGCTGTTGTGTTGTAGTCTAGCCTCTCCTGCCGTACCCTCCTCTACTCTAATCTATTCGATTCAACGCATTTTGACACGATTCCATGTGATTAGGCTTGAATCGGCTCGATTTAGCTCTATTTGGCTTGAATTGGGTCAATTCGTCTCGATTCTGCTCAATTCAGCATAATTAGGCTCGAGTGAACCTTATTCAGCCCTGTTCAGCTCTACTCAACCCTTTCTACTTTATTTGTCTCTATTTGGCTCCATTCAACTCCATTCCACACCACTCTACTCTTTTCTACTCTATTCTATTCTGTTCTACCCTACCCTACTCTAATCTATTCTAATCGATTCGATTCATCACGATTTGTCTCCTTTCCTCTCCATTCGAATCGATTCGGCTTGAATTGGATCTATTCATCTGTATTCTGCACTACCCGACTCTGACTATTCCACTCTACTCAACTCTACTCCATTCTACTCTTGGTATTCTCTTCTGTTCTACTCTATTCTATTCTTCTGTGCCCTTCCCTACTGAATCCCAGCCTAACCTACACTACTCTAATCTATTCAATTTAATTCGATTCCATTCAGTTTGACACCATTCGACCCGATTTGAGACAATTCGACGGGATTCGGTGAGATTCCGCGAGATTTGATGCGTTTTGGTGGGATTTGATGGAGTTCGACGAGATCCGATGCAATAGGATCTCGTGTGTTTTGGCTCGATTTTGCTGGGTTCAGTTTGTCTCTATCTGGCTCATTTCAGCTCCACTAGGCTCCATTCATCCCGAAGCTGGTCGACTCGACTCGATTCGGCTCATTTCGGTCATATGTGGTCCTATTCAGCGTTATTCGGCTCTATTCAACTCTTTTCTTCTCTCTGCATCTCTGTTCGAATCCATTTGACTCCATTCCACACCATTCTATTCCGTTCTACACTACTGTATTCTACAAAACCCTCCCCCACCCTAGCCTATCCTAATCTAGTCTGCTCTTTTCTAGTCTCCTTTTCTATTTTCTCGATTCCATCCTATGCTACTCTACCATACCCTGCGCTAAGCTAACCTACCCTGACCTATGCTGTTCTATTCTATTTCCTTCTATTTTCTCTGTTCCACCGTAGGCTTCCCTACCCTATGCTACCCCACCGTACCATACTCTACTACTTAGGGTTACTTAATAAGGGTCCTAATTAAGGGGAGTAGTTCGGGCAAGGGTACTCCTTAAGGCAAGTGTACTAGTTCAGGCTACGAGTTAAGGCCAGGCTACTAGTTAAGGCCAGGCTACTAGTTAAGGCGTGGGTACTTGTTGAGGGTACTGGTTAAGGCAAGGGTACCAGTTCAGGCTACTTGTTAAGGACATACTACTAGTGAAGGCAAGGGTACTAGTGAAGACTACTGGTTAAGGCAAGGGTACTTGTTAGGACTACTAGTTAAGGCAAGGGTACTAGATTAGGCTAAGAGTTCAGGCAAGGGTACTCGTTCAGATTACTGACTTAGGGTACTATTCAAGACTAGTTGTCTAGGCTACTGCTCTATGCCACTAGTCTAGCTGACTAGTCCAGCTTACTAGTCTAGGCTTCTACTCTAGCCTTCTCTTGTCTACTCTAATGTAGTCTACTTGCATCTACCCTAGTCTTCCTATCATAAACTACCCTACCCTAACCTATTCTAATCGATTCCATTTGATTCGATTCAAAGCATTTCGATGCGACCGGACACCATCACGCTTGAGTCGGCTCGATTCCGCAACATCAGCTCGATTCAGCTCGATTTGGCTCGAATCGCTTCAATTCAGCTCGTTTCCACTCGGTTCAGCCTTATTCGGCCCTATTTGGCTCGATTCGACTCTTTTCTACTCTATTTGTCTCTGTTCGACTCCATTTGACTCCACTCTTCTCCATTCTACGCTATTCTACTCTATTCTGTTCTACTCTACCCTACGATGCTCTAATCTATTCGATTGGATGCGATTCGAAGCAATTCGGTGTGATTCATCTCGTTTTGTTTCCATTTGACTCGATTCGGCCAGAATTGGCTCTATTCAGCTATATCCTGCACTTTTTGACTCTATTTGACTCAATTCTACTCTGCTCTACTCTTGTCTGCTTTACTCTCTCTACTCTACCCTACTGTACTATATTCTATTCTGTACTATTCTGTTCTATTCTACCCACCCGCCCCTCCCCTACCCTTCCCTAATCTATTTGATTAGATTCGATGTGACGTATTTCCACGCGATTTGACGCGATTAGGCTTGAATCAGCTCGATTCAGTTCGAATCGGCTCTATTCGGCTCGACTTGGCTCCATTTCACTCCATTCGGCTCGATTAGGCTCGAATTCCATCGATTCTGCTGGATTCTGCTCAATTAGGCCTTATTTGGGCCTATTCGGCCCTATTCTGCTCTATTAGACTCTTTTGTACTCTATTCATATCTATCCGTCTCTATTGGACTCCGTTCAACTCCATTCCTCACTATTTTCCTCTCTTCTATTCTACCCTTCCCTACCCTAATCTCTTCTAATCGATTCGATTTGATTTGACGCGATTCGAAGCAACCGGACGTGATTCGTCTCGTTTTGTCTCCACTCGGCTCAATTCGGCTATGTTCTCTCTCTTTGACTCTATTCTATTCTGTTGTATTCTTTCTGTTCTGCTCTATTCTCCCCTATTCTGTTGTACTCTATTCTATTCTACCCTACCCGACCCAACGGCACCCCACCCGAACCTACCCTACTTTAATCTATTGGATTCAATTCGATTCCGTGCAAAGCGATTTGATAGGACTTGACTGGATTCGGCAAGATCTGAAGGGATTTGATGAGATTCCATGCGACTGGACGTGATTCAGTAGGATTCTCTGAGGTTTGACGCAATTCGAAGTTATTTGACGTGATTCGATGGGATTCGACACGATATGAAGCGATTTGACCTTGTTTGATTCAAAACGATGTGACTCGACTCGATTCGACCTGATTCGATTCGACGCTGTTCGGTGACAGTCAGTGCGATTCTGCTTGATTCCGCTCCATTAGGTGTGATTCGGCAGTATAAAGCTCTTTTCGGCTGTATTCAGCTCCATTCGTCTCTATTCAGCTTATTCGGCTCTATTCGACTGTATTCGACTCTACTCTTTTCCACTCTATTCTACTCGATTCTATTCCTTCTATTCTGTTCTAATCTCTTCTATTCCACTCTACTCTGTTCTATTCTACCCTCCCCTTCCCTCCCCTCCCCTTCTCTAATCTATACGTCTTGATTGGATTTGACGCGTTGAACGCGATTCGAGGCGATGAAGCTTGAATCGGCTCGATTCGGCTCGATTTGGCTCTATTCGGCTCAGTTAGGCTCCATTCAGCTTGTTTTGGCTTGAATCGCTTCGAATCTGCTCGATTTGGCCTTCTTCGGCCCTATTCTGCTCTATTCGACTCTTTTCTACTCTATTCGTTTCTATTTGACTCCATTCTACTCCATTCTATTCATTCCACACTATTCTACACTATTCTACTCTATTCTGCTCTACCCTACCCAACACCACTCTAATTTACTCTACTTGCTTCTACACGATTCCTCTCATTTTGTCTGCATTTGGCTCTATTCAGCTCTATTCTACTCTTCTCTACTCTATTGTATTGTTTCTACTCTGTTCTGTACTATTCTACTCTATTCTACCCTACCCTATGCTACCCAACTCTAAGGTATTGTAATCCACTTGATTGGATTTGATTCAACCCATTTCGACGCGATTCGGCTCGATTTGGCTCTGTTCAAATCTATTCTACTCTACTCTATTCCCCTCTATTCTACTCTAGCCTACTCTTTTCTGTATTCGTTCTGTGTTGTTCTGTTCTATTTTGTTGTGTTCTGTTCTGTTTTATTCTATTCTACTCTATTCTACCCTACTCTAGCCTACCCGAACCTCCCCTACTCTAGTCTATTCAATTGAATTCGAGAAATTTTGACGCGACTAGGGGCCGAATCGGCGTGATTCATGTCCATTCGGCTCCATTTGTCTCGAATAGTGTCGATTCAGCTCGATTAGGCTCGATTTGGCTCCATTAGGCTCGATTCACTGGATTCGGCTCGATTTCGCTCAATTCAGCTCGATTTGGCCCTCTTTGGCCCTCTTCGGCTCTCTTCAGCTCTTTTCTACTCTACTCGATTCCGTTGCACACCATTCTACTCCATTCTACGCTGTTCTACTATACCCTGTAATTGATTCGATGGGATTCGACGCCATTCGTCGTGATTTGTCTCGTTTCGTCTCCATTCAGCTTGATTCGACTCTGTTCTACTCTACTCTATTCTACTCTACACTATTCTGCTCTGCTCTACCCTTTTCTACTCTATTCTATTGTATCCTTTCCATTCTCTTCTACTGTGTTCAAGTCTACTCTATTCCATCCTACCCTCATCTAATCTATTCTACTGGATTCGATTCCACGCATCTCGATGCGATTCGGCTCAAATCGGCTCCTTTCCACTCCATTCATCCCCAATCGGCTCAAATCGGTTCGATTCAGCTCTAATCGGCTCCATTCGGCTCCAGTCAGCTCCAATAGGCTCTATTCAGCTCTATTCGGCTCTATTAGACTCTACTCAACTCTATTATCTCTTTTCGACTCCACTCGACTCCATGCTACACCATTCTACTCCATCCTAAACTATTCTCTACTGTATTGTATTGTACTCTACCCTACTCTAGTCTATTCTAATGGATTGGATTGGATTGGATTGGATTGGAATTGATCAGATTCAATGCAATTCGACGGGATTCGACGCGATACGGCACGATTCCACGGGATTCGGCGTGATTCGTCTTGGTTTCTATCCATTTAGCTCTTTTGGGCTCTATTTGGCTCTATTCGGCAATGTTCGACTCTGCTCTACTCTACTCTTCTATACTCTGCTCGTCTCGACCCTATTCTTTCAGTTCTGTTCTCTTCTCTTCTGTTCTACTGCACTCTATTCTACCCTACCCTACCCTAACTTAGCCTACTGTAATCTGTTCTATGCTATTCGACACACTTGAATGGGATTCGACCTGATTCGGGTCATATCGGCTCGATTCATCTCCTTTCTGCTCCATTAAACTCGATTCGGTTCTATTCGGCTCTTTTCCACTCTATTCGGCTCTTTTTGGCAGTATTCGACTCTATTTGACTCTAGTCTACTCGATTCTTTCTGTTCTGTTCTATTCTACTCTATTTTTCTCTACCCTACCGTAGCCTTACCTTCCCCACACTAATCTATTTGATTCGATTCGACACATTTCAAACGACTCGACATGATTCATCTCGATTCACCTTGAATTTGGTCAATTCGGCTGTATTCAGCTCTGTTTGGCTCTTTTCGGCTCTCTTCAACTCAATTTGACTCTATTCTACTGGACCCGACTCTACTTAATTCTATTCTCTTCTTTCTATTGTGTGCTGTTGTGTTGTAGTCTAGCCTCTCCTGCCGTACCCTCCTCTACTCTAATCTATTCGATTCAACGCATTTTGACACGATTCCATGTGATTAGGCTTGAATCGGCTCGATTTAGCTCTATTTGGCTTGAATTGGGTCAATTCGTCTCGATTCTGCTCAATTCAGCATAATTAGGCTCGAGTGAACCTTATTCAGCCCTGTTCAGCTCTACTCAACCCTTTCTACTTTATTTGTCTCTATTTGGCTCCATTCAACTCCATTCCACACCACTCTACTCTTTTCTACTCTATTCTATTCTGTTCTACCCTACCCTACTCTAATCTATTCTAATCGATTCGATTCATCACGATTTGTCTCCTTTCCTCTCCATTCGAATCGATTCGGCTTGAATTGGATCTATTCATCTATATTCTGCACTACCCGACTCTGACTATTCCACTCTACTCAACTCTACTCCATTCTACTCTTGGTATTCTCTTCTGTTCTACTCTATTCTATTCTTCTGTGCCCTTCCCTACTGAATCCCAGCCTAACCTACACTACTCTAATCTATTCAATTTAATTCGATTCCATTCAGTTTGACACCATTCGACCCGATTTGAGACAATTCGACGGGATTCGGTGAGATTCCGCGAGATTTGATGCGTTTTGGTGGGATTTGATGGAGTTCGACGAGATCCGATGCAATAGGATCTCGTGTGTTTTGGCTCGATTTTGCTGGGTTCAGTTTGTCTCTATCTGGCTCATTTCAGCTCCACTAGGCTCCATTCATCCCGAAGCTGGTCGACTCGACTCGATTCGGCTCATTTTGGTCATATGTGGTCCTATTCAGCGTTATTCGGCTCTATTCAACTCTTTTCTACTCTCTGCATCTCTGTTCGAATCCATTTGACTCCATTCCACACCATTCTATTCCATTCTACACTACTGTATTCTACAAAACCCTCCCCCACCCTAGCCTATCCTAATCTAGTCTGCTCTTTTCTAGTCTCCTTTTCTATTTTCTCGATTCCATCCTATGCTACTCTACCATACCCTGCACTAAGCTAACCTACCCTGACCTATGCTGTTCTATTCTATTTCCTTCTATTTTCTCTGTTCCACCGTATGCTTCCCTACCCTATGCTACCCCACCGTACCATACTCTACTACTTAGGGTTACTTAATAAGGGTCCTAATTAAGGGGAGTAGTTCGGGCAAGGGTACTCCTTAAGGCAAGTGTACTAGTTCAGGCTACTAGTTAAGGCCAGGCTACTAGTTAAGGCATGGGTACTTGTTGAGGGTACTGGTTAAGGCAAGGGTACCAGTTCAGGCTACTTGTTAAGGACATACTACTAGTGAAGGCAAGGGTACTAGTGAAGACTACTGGTTAAGGCAAGGGTACTTGTTAGGACTACTAGTTAAGGCAAGGGTACTAGATTAGGCTAAGAGTTCAGGCAAGGGTACTCGTTCAGATTACTGACTTAGGGTACTATTCAAGACTAGTTGTCTAGGCTACTGCTCTATGCCACTAGTCTAGCTGACTAGTCCAGCTTACTAGTCTAGGCTTCTACTCTAGCCTTCTCTTGTCTACTCTAATGTAGTCTACTTGCATCTACCCTAGTCTTCCTATCATAAACTACCCTACCCTAACCTATTCTAATCGATTCCATTTGATTCGATTCAAAGCATTTCGATGCGACCGGACACCATCACGCTTGAGTCGGCTCGATTCCGCAACATCAGCTCGATTCAGCTCGATTTGGCTCGAATCGCTTCAATTCAGCTCGTTTCCACTCGGTTCAGCCTTATTCGGCCCTATTTGGCTCGATTCGACTCTTTTCTACTCTATTTGTCTCTGTTCGACTCCATTTGACTCCACTCTTCTCCATTCTACGCTATTCTACTCTATTCTGTTCTACTCTACCCTACGATGCTCTAATCTATTCGATTGGATGCGATTCGAAGCAATTCGGTGTGATTCATCTCGTTTTGTTTCCATTTGACTCGATTCGGCCAGAATTGGCTCTATTCAGCTATATCCTGCACTCTTTGACTCTATTTGACTCAATTCTACTCTGCTCTACTCTTGTCTGCTTTACTCTCTCTACTCTACCCTACTGTACTATATTCTATTCTGTACTATTCTGTTCTATTCTACCCACCCGCCCCTCCCCTACCCTTCCCTAATCTATTTGATTAGATTCGATGTGACGTATTTCCACGCGATTTGACGCGATTAGGCTTGAATCAGCTCGATTCAGTTCGAATCGGCTCTATTCGGCTCGACTTGGCTCCATTTCACTCCATTCGGCTCGATTAGGCTCGAATTCCATCGATTCTGCTGGATTCTGCTCAATTAGGCCTTATTTGGGCCTATTCGGCCCTATTCTGCTCTATTAGACTCTTTTGTACTCTATTCATATCTATCCGTCTCTATTGGACTCCGTTCAACTCCATTCCTCACTATTTTCCTCTCTTCTATTCTACCCTTCCCTACCCTAATCTCTTCTAATCGATTCGATTTGATTTGACGCGATTCGAAGCAACCGGACGTGATTCGTCTCGTTTTGTCTCCACTCGGCTCAATTCGGCTATGTTCTCTCTCTTTGACTCTATTCTATTCTGTTGTATTCTTTCTGTTCTGCTCTATTCTCCCCTATTCTGTTGTACTCTATTCTATTCTACCCTACCCGACCCAACGGCACCCCACCCGAACCTACCCTACTTTAATCTATTGGATTCAATTCGATTCCGTGCAAAGCGATTTGATAGGACTTGACTGGATTCGGCAAGATCTGAAGGGATTTGATGAGATTCCATGCGACTGGACGTGATTCAGTAGGATTCTCTGAGGTTTGACGCAATTCGAAGTTATTTGACGTGATTCGATGGGATTCGACACGATATGAAGCGATTTGACCTTGTTTGATTCAAAACGATGTGACTCGACTCGATTCGACCTGATTCGATTCGACGCTGTTCGGTGACAGTCAGTGCGATTCTGCTTGATTCCGCTCCATTAGGTGTGATTCGGCAGTATAAAGCTCTTTTCGGCTGTATTCAGCTCCATTCGTCTCTATTCAGCTTATTCGGCTCTATTCGACTGTATTCGACTCTACTCTTTTCCACTCTATTCTACTCGATTCTATTCCTTCTATTCTGTTCTAATCTCTTCTATTCCACTCTACTCTGTTCTATTCTACCCTCCCCTTCCCTCCCCTCCCCTTCTCTAATCTATACGTCTTGATTGGATTTGACGCGTTGAACGCGATTCGAGGCGATGAAGCTTGAATCGGCTCGATTCGGCTCGATTTGGCTCTATTCGGCTCAGTTAGGCTCCATTCAGCTTGTTTTGGCTTGAATCGCTTCGAATCTGCTCGATTTGGCCTTCTTCGGCCCTATTCTGCTCTATTCGACTCTTTTCTACTCTATTCGTTTCTATTTGACTCCATTCTACTCCATTCTATTCATTCCACACTATTCTACACTATTCTACTCTATTCTGCTCTACCCTACCCAACACCACTCTAATTTACTCTACTTGCTTCTACACGATTCCTCTCATTTTGTCTGCATTTGGCTCTATTCAGCTCTATTCTACTCTTCTCTACTCTATTGTATTGTTTCTACTCTGTTCTGTACTATTCTACTCTATTCTACCCTACCCTATGCTACCCAACTCTAAGGTATTGTAATCCACTTGATTGGATTTGATTCAACCCATTTCGACGCGATTCGGCTCGATTTGGCTCTGTTCAAATCTATTCTACTCTACTCTATTCCCCTCTATTCTACTCTAGCCTACTCTTTTCTGTATTCGTTCTGTGTTGTTCTGTTCTATTTTGTTGTGTTCTGTTCTGTTTTATTCTATTCTACTCTATTCTACCCTACTCTAGCCTACCCGAACCTCCCCTACTCTAGTCTATTCAATTGAATTCGAGAAATTTTGACGCGACTAGGGGCCGAATCGGCGTGATTCATGTCCATTCGGCTCCATTTGTCTCGAATAGTGTCGATTCAGCTCGATTAGGCTCGATTTGGCTCCATTAGGCTCGATTCACTGGATTCGGCTCGATTTCGCTCAATTCAGCTCGATTTGGCCCTCTTTGGCCCTCTTCGGCTCTCTTCAGCTCTATTCTACTCTACTCGATTCCGTTGCACACCATTCTACTCCATTCTACGCTGTTCTACTATACCCTGTAATTGATTCGATGGGATTCGACGCCATTCGACGTGATTTGTCTCGTTTCGTCTCCATTCAGCTTGATTCGACTCTGTTCTACTCTACTCTATTCTACTCTACACTATTCTGCTCTGCTCTACCCTTTTCTACTCTATTCTATTGTATCCTTTCCATTCTCTTCTACTGTGTTCAAGTCTACTCTATTCCATCCTACCCTCATCTAATCTATTCTACTGGATTCGATTCCACGCATCTTGATGCGATTCGGCTCAAATCGGCTCCTTTCCACTCCATTCATCCCCAATCGGCTCAAATCGGTTCGATTCAGCTCTAATCGGCTCCATTCGGCTCCAGTCAGCTCCAATAGGCTCTATTCAGCTCTATTCGGCTCTATTAGACTCTACTCAACTCTATTATCTCTTTTCGACTCCACTCGACTCCATGCTACACCATTCTACTCCATCCTAAACTATTCTCTACTGTATTGTATTGTACTCTACCCTACTCTAGTCTATTCTAATGGATTGGATTGGATTGGATTGGATTGGAATTGATCAGATTCAATGCAATTCGACGGGATTCGACGCGATACGGCACGATTCCACGGGATTCGGCGTGATTCGTCTTGGTTTCTATCCATTTAGCTCTTTTGGGCTCTCTTTGGCTCTATTCGGCAATGTTCGACTCTGCTCTACTCTACTCTTCTATACTCTGCTCGTCTCGACCCTATTCTTTCAGTTCTGTTCTCTTCTCTTCTGTTCTACTGCACTCTATTCTACCCTACCCTACCCTAACTTAGCCTACTGTAATCTGTTCTATGCTATTCGACACACTTGAATGGGATTCGACCTGATTCGGGTCATATCGGCTCGATTCATCTCCTTTCTGCTCCATTAAACTCGATTCGGTTCTATTCGGCTCTTTTCCACTCTATTCGGCTCTTTTTGGCAGTATTCGACTCTATTTGACTCTAGTCTACTCGATTCTTTCTGTTCTGTTCTATTCTACTCTATTCTTCTCTACCCTACCGTAGCCTTACCTTCCCCACACTAATCTATTTGATTCGATTCGACACATTTCAAACGACTCGACATGATTCATCTCGATTCACCTTGAATTTGGTCAATTCGGCTGTATTCAGCTCTGTTTGGCTCTTTTCGGCTCTCTTCAACTCAATTTGACTCTATTCTACTGGACCCGACTCTACTTAATTCTATTCTCTTCTTTCTATTGTGTGCTGTTGTGTTGTAGTCTAGCCTCTCCTGCCGTACCCTCCTCTACTCTAATCTATTCGATTCAACGCATTTTGACACGATTCCATGTGATTAGGCTTGAATCGGCTCGATTTAGCTCTATTTGGCTTGAATTGGGTCAATTCGTCTCGATTCTGCTCAATTCAGCATAATTAGGCTCGAGTGAACCTTATTCAGCCCTGTTCAGCTCTACTCAACCCTTTCTACTTTATTTGTCTCTATTTGGCTCCATTCAACTCCATTCCACACCACTCTACTCTTTTCTACTCTATTCTATTCTGTTCTACCCTACCCTACTCTAATCTATTCTAATCGATTCGATTCATCACGATTTGTCTCCTTTCCTCTCCATTCGAATCGATTCGGCTTGAATTGGATCTATTCATCTGTATTCTGCACTACCCGACTCTGACTATTCCACTCTACTCAACTCTACTCCATTCTACTCTTGGTATTCTCTTCTGTTCTACTCTATTCTATTCTTCTGTGCCCTTCCCTACTGAATCCCAGCCTAACCTACACTACTCTAATCTATTCAATTTAATTCGATTCCATTCAGTTTGACACCATTCGACCCGATTTGAGACAATTCGACGGGATTCGGTGAGATTCCGCGAGATTTGATGCGTTTTGGTGGGATTTGATGGAGTTCGACGAGATCCGATGCAATAGGATCTCGTGTGTTTTGGCTCGATTTTGCTGGGTTCAGTTTGTCTCTATCTGGCTCATTTCAGCTCCACTAGGCTCCATTCATCCCGAAGCTGGTCGACTCGACTCGATTCGGCTCATTTCGGTCATATGTGGTCCTATTCAGCGTTATTCGGCTCTATTCAACTCTTTTCTTCTCTCTGCATCTCTGTTCGAATCCATTTGACTCCATTCCACACCATTCTATTCCGTTCTACACTACTGTATTCTACAAAACCCTCCCCCACCCTAGCCTATCCTAATCTAGTCTGCTCTTTTCTAGTCTCCTTTTCTATTTTCTCGATTCCATCCTATGCTACTCTACCATACCCTGCGCTAAGCTAACCTACCCTGACCTATGCTGTTCTATTCTATTTCCTTCTATTTTCTCTGTTCCACCGTAGGCTTCCCTACCCTATGCTACCCCACCGTACCATACTCTACTACTTAGGGTTACTTAATAAGGGTCCTAATTAAGGGGAGTAGTTCGGGCAAGGGTACTCCTTAAGGCAAGTGTACTAGTTCAGGCTACGAGTTAAGGCCAGGGTACTAGTTAAGGCCAGGCTACTAGTTAAGGCGTGGGTACTTGTTGAGGGTACTGGTTAAGGCAAGGGTACCCGTTCAGGCTACTTGTTAAGGACATACTACTAGTGAAGGCAAGGGTACTAGTGAAGACTACTGGTTAAGGCAAGGGTACTTGTTAGGACTACTAGTTAAGGCAAGGGTACTAGATTAGGCTAAGAGTTCAGGCAAGGGTACTCGTTCAGATTACTGACTTAGGGTACTATTCAAGACTAGTTGTCTAGGCTACTGCTCTATGCCACTAGTCTAGCTGACTAGTCCAGCTTACTAGTCTAGGCTTCTACTCTAGCCTTCTCTTGTCTACTCTAATGTAGTCTACTTGCATCTACCCTAGTCTTCCTATCATAAACTACCCTACCCTAACCTATTCTAATCGATTCCATTTGATTCGATTCAAAGCATTTCGATGCGACCGGACACCATCACGCTTGAGTCGGCTCGATTCCGCAACATCAGCTCGATTCAGCTCGATTTGGCTCGAATCGCTTCAATTCAGCTCGTTTCCACTCGGTTCAGCCTTATTCGGCCCTATTTGGCTCGATTCGACTCTTTTCTACTCTATTTGTCTCTGTTCGACTCCATTTGACTCCACTCTTCTCCATTCTACGCTATTCTACTCTATTCTGTTCTACTCTACCCTACGATGCTCTAATCTATTCGATTGGATGCGATTCGAAGCAATTCGGTGTGATTCATCTCGTTTTGTTTCCATTTGACTCGATTCGGCCAGAATTGGCTCTATTCAGCTATATCCTGCACTCTTTGACTCTATTTGACTCAATTCTACTCTGCTCTACTCTTGTCTGCTTTACTCTCTCTACTCTACCCTACTGTACTATATTCTATTCTGTACTATTCTGTTCTATTCTACCCACCCGCCCCTCCCCTACCCTTCCCTAATCTATTTGATTAGATTCGATGTGACGTATTTCCACGCGATTTGACGCGATTAGGCTTGAATCAGCTCGATTCAGTTCGAATCGGCTCTATTCGGCTCGACTTGGCTCCATTTCACTCCATTCGGCTCGATTAGGCTCGAATTCCATCGATTCTGCTGGATTCTGCTCAATTAGGCCTTATTTGGGCCTATTCGGCCCTATTCTGCTCTATTAGACTCTTTTGTACTCTATTCATATCTATCCGTCTCTATTGGACTCCGTTCAACTCCATTCCTCACTATTTTCCTCTCTTCTATTCTACCCTTCCCTACCCTAATCTCTTCTAATCGATTCGATTTGATTTGACGCGATTCGAAGCAACCGGACGTGATTCGTCTCGTTTTGTCTCCACTCGGCTCAATTCGGCTATGTTCTCTCTCTTTGACTCTATTCTATTCTGTTGTATTCTTTCTGTTCTGCTCTATTCTCCCCTATTCTGTTGTACTCTATTCTATTCTACCCTACCCGACCCAACGGCACCCCACCCGAACCTACCCTACTTTAATCTATTGGATTCAATTCGATTCCGTGCAAAGCGATTTGATAGGACTTGACTGGATTCGGCAAGATCTGAAGGGATTTGATGAGATTCCATGCGACTGGACGTGATTCAGTAGGATTCTCTGAGGTTTGACGCAATTCGAAGTTATTTGACGTGATTCGATGGGATTCGACACGATATGAAGCGATTTGACCTTGTTTGATTCAAAACGATGTGACTCGACTCGATTCGACCTGATTCGATTCGACGCTGTTCGGTGACAGTCAGTGCGATTCTGCTTGATTCCGCTCCATTAGGTGTGATTCGGCAGTATAAAGCTCTTTTCGGCTGTATTCAGCTCCATTCGTCTCTATTCAGCTTATTCGGCTCTATTCGACTGTATTCGACTCTACTCTTTTCCACTCTATTCTACTCGATTCTATTCCTTCTATTCTGTTCTAATCTCTTCTATTCCACTCTACTCTGTTCTATTCTACCCTCCCCTTCCCTCCCCTCCCCTTCTCTAATCTATACGTCTTGATTGGATTTGACGCGTTGAACGCGATTCGAGGCGATGAAGCTTGAATCGGCTCGATTCGGCTCGATTTGGCTCTATTCGGCTCAGTTAGGCTCCATTCAGCTTGTTTTGGCTTGAATCGCTTCGAATCTGCTCGATTTGGCCTTCTTCGGCCCTATTCTGCTCTATTCGACTCTTTTCTACTCTATTCGTTTCTATTTGACTCCATTCTACTCCATTCTATTCATTCCACACTATTCTACACTATTCTACTCTATTCTGCTCTACCCTACCCAACACCACTCTAATTTACTCTACTTGCTTCTACACGATTCCTCTCATTTTGTCTGCATTTGGCTCTATTCAGCTCTATTCTACTCTTCTCTACTCTATTGTATTGTTTCTACTCTGTTCTGTACTATTCTACTCTATTCTACCCTACCCTATGCTACCCAACTCTAAGGTATTGTAATCCACTTGATTGGATTTGATTCAACCCATTTCGACGCGATTCGGCTCGATTTGGCTCTGTTCAAATCTATTCTACTCTACTCTATTCCCCTCTATTCTACTCTAGCCTACTCTTTTCTGTATTCGTTCTGTGTTGTTCTGTTCTATTTTGTTGTGTTCTGTTCTGTTTTATTCTATTCTACTCTATTCTACCCTACTCTAGCCTACCCGAACCTCCCCTACTCTAGTCTATTCAATTGAATTCGAGAAATTTTGACGCGACTAGGGGCCGAATCGGCGTGATTCATGTCCATTCGGCTCCATTTGTCTCGAATAGTGTCGATTCAGCTCGATTAGGCTCGATTTGGCTCCATTAGGCTCGATTCACTGGATTCGGCTCGATTTCGCTCAATTCAGCTCGATTTGGCCCTCTTTGGCCCTCTTCGGCTCTCTTCAGCTCTTTTCTACTCTACTCGATTCCGTTGCACACCATTCTACTCCATTCTACGCTGTTCTACTATACCCTGTAATTGATTCGATGGGATTCGACGCCATTCGTCGTGATTTGTCTCGTTTCGTCTCCATTCAGCTTGATTCGACTCTGTTCTACTCTACTCTATTCTACTCTACACTATTCTGCTCTGCTCTACCCTTTTCTACTCTATTCTATTGTATCCTTTCCATTCTCTTCTACTGTGTTCAAGTCTACTCTATTCCATCCTACCCTCATCTAATCTATTCTACTGGATTCGATTCCACGCATCTCGATGCGATTCGGCTCAAATCGGCTCCTTTCCACTCCATTCATCCCCAATCGGCTCAAATCGGTTCGATTCAGCTCTAATCGGCTCCATTCGGCTCCAGTCAGCTCCAATAGGCTCTATTCAGCTCTATTCGGCTCTATTAGACTCTACTCAACTCTATTATCTCTTTTCGACTCCACTCGACTCCATGCTACACCATTCTACTCCATCCTAAACTATTCTCTACTGTATTGTATTGTACTCTACCCTACTCTAGTCTATTCTAATGGATTGGATTGGATTGGATTGGATTGGAATTGATCAGATTCAATGCAATTCGACGGGATTCGACGCGATACGGCACGATTCCACGGGATTCGGCGTGATTCGTCTTGGTTTCTATCCATTTAGCTCTTTTGGGCTCTATTTGGCTCTATTCGGCAATGTTCGACTCTGCTCTACTCTACTCTTCTATACTCTGCTCGTCTCGACCCTATTCTTTCAGTTCTGTTCTCTTCTCTTCTGTTCTACTGCACTCTATTCTACCCTACCCTACCCTAACTTAGCCTACTGTAATCTGTTCTATGCTATTCGACACACTTGAATGGGATTCGACCTGATTCGGGTCATATCGGCTCGATTCATCTCCTTTCTGCTCCATTAAACTCGATTCGGTTCTATTCGGCTCTTTTCCACTCTATTCGGCTCTTTTTGGCAGTATTCGACTCTATTTGACTCTAGTCTACTCGATTCTTTCTGTTCTGTTCTATTCTACTCTATTTTTCTCTACCCTACCGTAGCCTTACCTTCCCCACACTAATCTATTTGATTCGATTCGACACATTTCAAACGACTCGACATGATTCATCTCGATTCACCTTGAATTTGGTCAATTCGGCTGTATTCAGCTCTGTTTGGCTCTTTTCGGCTCTCTTCAACTCAATTTGACTCTATTCTACTGGACCCGACTCTACTTAATTCTATTCTCTTCTTTCTATTGTGTGCTGTTGTGTTGTAGTCTAGCCTCTCCTGCCGTACCCTCCTCTACTCTAATCTATTCGATTCAACGCATTTTGACACGATTCCATGTGATTAGGCTTGAATCGGCTCGATTTAGCTCTATTTGGCTTGAATTGGGTCAATTCGTCTCGATTCTGCTCAATTCAGCATAATTAGGCTCGAGTGAACCTTATTCAGCCCTGTTCAGCTCTACTCAACCCTTTCTACTTTATTTGTCTCTATTTGGCTCCATTCAACTCCATTCCACACCACTCTACTCTTTTCTACTCTATTCTATTCTGTTCTACCCTACCCTACTCTAATCTATTCTAATCGATTCGATTCATCACGATTTGTCTCCTTTCCTCTCCATTCGAATCGATTCGGCTTGAATTGGATCTATTCATCTGTATTCTGCACTACCCGACTCTGACTATTCCACTCTACTCAACTCTACTCCATTCTACTCTTGGTATTCTCTTCTGTTCTACTCTATTCTATTCTTCTGTGCCCTTCCCTACTGAATCCCAGCCTAACCTACACTACTCTAATCTATTCAATTTAATTCGATTCCATTCAGTTTGACACCATTCGACCCGATTTGAGACAATTCGACGGGATTCGGTGAGATTCCGCGAGATTTGATGCGTTTTGGTGGGATTTGATGGAGTTCGACGAGATCCGATGCAATAGGATCTCGTGTGTTTTGGCTCGATTTTGCTGGGTTCAGTTTGTCTCTATCTGGCTCATTTCAGCTCCACTAGGCTCCATTCATCCCGAAGCTGGTCGACTCGACTCGATTCGGCTCATTTCGGTCATATGTGGTCCTATTCAGCGTTATTCGGCTCTATTCAACTCTTTTCTTCTCTCTGCATCTCTGTTCGAATCCATTTGACTCCATTCCACACCATTCTATTCCATTCTACACTACTGTATTCTACAAAACCCTCCCCCACCCTAGCCTATCCTAATCTAGTCTGCTCTTTTCTAGTCTCCTTTTCTATTTTCTCGATTCCATCCTATGCTACTCTACCATACCCTGCGCTAAGCTAACCTACCCTGACCTATGCTGTTCTATTCTATTTCCTTCTATTTTCTCTGTTCCACCGTATGCTTCCCTACCCTATGCTACCCCACCGTACCATACTCTACTACTTAGGGTTACTTAATAAGGGTCCTAATTAAGGGGAGTAGTTCGGGCAAGGGTACTCCTTAAGGCAAGTGTACTAGTTCAGGCTACGAGTTAAGGCCAGGCTACTAGTTAAGGCCAGGCTACTAGTTAAGGCATGGGTACTTGTTGAGGGTACTGGTTAAGGCAAGGGTACCAGTTCAGGCTACTTGTTAAGGACATACTACTAGTGAAGGCAAGGGTACTAGTGAAGACTACTGGTTAAGGCAAGGGTACTTGTTAGGACTACTAGTTAAGGCAAGGGTACTAGATTAGGCTAAGAGTTCAGGCAAGGGTACTCGTTCAGATTACTGACTTAGGGTACTATTCAAGACTAGTTGTCTAGGCTACTGCTCTATGCCACTAGTCTAGCTGACTAGTCCAGCTTACTAGTCTAGGCTTCTACTCTAGCCTTCTCTTGTCTACTCTAATGTAGTCTACTTGCATCTACCCTAGTCTTCCTATCATAAACTACCCTACCCTAACCTATTCTAATCGATTCCATTTGATTCGATTCAAAGCATTTCGATGCGACCGGACACCATCACGCTTGAGTCGGCTCGATTCCGCAACATCAGCTCGATTCAGCTCGATTTGGCTCGAATCGCTTCAATTCAGCTCGTTTCCACTCGTTTCAGCCTTATTCGGCCCTATTTGGCTCGATTCGACTCTTTTCTACTCTATTTGTCTCTGTTCGACTCCATTTGACTCCACTCTTCTCCATTCTACGCTATTCTACTCTATTCTGTTCTACTCTACCCTACGATGCTCTAATCTATTCGATTGGATGCGATTCGAAGCAATTCGGTGTGATTCATCTCGTTTTGTTTCCATTTGACTCGATTCGGCCAGAATTGGCTCTATTCAGCTATATCCTGCACTCTTTGACTCTATTTGACTCAATTCTACTCTGCTCTACTCTTGTCTGCTTTACTCTCTCTACTCTACCCTACTGTACTATATTCTATTCTGTACTATTCTGTTCTATTCTACCCACCCGCCCCTCCCCTACCCTTCCCTAATCTATTTGATTAGATTCGATGTGACGTATTTCCACGCGATTTGACGCGATTAGGCTTGAATCAGCTCGATTCAGTTCGAATCGGCTCTATTCGGCTCGACTTGGCTCCATTTCACTCCATTCGGCTCGATTAGGCTCGAATTCCATCGATTCTGCTGGATTCTGCTCAATTAGGCCTTATTTGGGCCTATTCGGCCCTATTCTGCTCTATTAGACTCTTTTGTACTCTATTCATATCTATCCGTCTCTATTGGACTCCGTTCAACTCCATTCCTCACTATTTTCCTCTCTTCTATTCTACCCTTCCCTACCCTAATCTCTTCTAATCGATTCGATTTGATTTGACGCGATTCGAAGCAACCGGACGTGATTCGTCTCGTTTTGTCTCCACTCGGCTCAATTCGGCTATGTTCTCTCTCTTTGACTCTATTCTATTCTGTTGTATTCTTTCTGTTCTGCTCTATTCTCCCCTATTCTGTTGTACTCTATTCTATTCTACCCTACCCGACCCAACGGCACCCCACCCGAACCTACCCTACTTTAATCTATTGGATTCAATTCGATTCCGTGCAAAGCGATTTGATAGGACTTGACTGGATTCGGCAAGATCTGAAGGGATTTGATGAGATTCCATGCGACTGGACGTGATTCAGTAGGATTCTCTGAGGTTTGACGCAATTCGAAGTTATTTGACGTGATTCGATGGGATTCGACACGATATGAAGCGATTTGACCTTGTTTGATTCAAAACGATGTGACTCGACTCGATTCGACCTGATTCGATTCGACGCTGTTCGGTGACAGTCAGTGCGATTCTGCTTGATTCCGCTCCATTAGGTGTGATTCGGCAGTATAAAGCTCTTTTCGGCTGTATTCAGCTCCATTCGTCTCTATTCAGCTTATTCGGCTCTATTCGACTGTATTCGACTCTACTCTTTTCCACTCTATTCTACTCGATTCTATTCCTTCTATTCTGTTCTAATCTCTTCTATTCCACTCTACTCTGTTCTATTCTACCCTCCCCTTCCCTCCCCTCCCCTTCTCTAATCTATACGTCTTGATTGGATTTGACGCGTTGAACGCGATTCGAGGCGATGAAGCTTGAATCGGCTCGATTCGGCTCGATTTGGCTCTATTCGGCTCAGTTAGGCTCCATTCAGCTTGTTTTGGCTTGAATCGCTTCGAATCTGCTCGATTTGGCCTTCTTCGGCCCTATTCTGCTCTATTCGACTCTTTTCTACTCTATTCGTTTCTATTTGACTCCATTCTACTCCATTCTATTCATTCCACACTATTCTACACTATTCTACTCTATTCTGCTCTACCCTACCCAACACCACTCTAATTTACTCTACTTGCTTCTACACGATTCCTCTCATTTTGTCTGCATTTGGCTCTATTCAGCTCTATTCTACTCTTCTCTACTCTATTGTATTGTTTCTACTCTGTTCTGTACTATTCTACTCTATTCTACCCTACCCTATGCTACCCAACTCTAAGGTATTGTAATCCACTTGATTGGATTTGATTCAACCCATTTCGACGCGATTCGGCTCGATTTGGCTCTGTTCAAATCTATTCTACTCTACTCTATTCCCCTCTATTCTACTCTAGCCTACTCTTTTCTGTATTCGTTCTGTGTTGTTCTGTTCTATTTTGTTGTGTTCTGTTCTGTTTTATTCTATTCTACTCTATTCTACCCTACTCTAGCCTACCCGAACCTCCCCTACTCTAGTCTATTCAATTGAATTCGAGAAATTTTGACGCGACTAGGGGCCGAATCGGCGTGATTCATGTCCATTCGGCTCCATTTGTCTCGAATAGTGTCGATTCAGCTCGATTAGGCTCGATTTGGCTCCATTAGGCTCGATTCACTGGATTCGGCTCGATTTCGCTCAATTCAGCTCGATTTGGCCCTCTTTGGCCCTCTTCGGCTCTCTTCAGCTCTTTTCTACTCTACTCGATTCCGTTGCACACCATTCTACTCCATTCTACGCTGTTCTACTATACCCTGTAATTGATTCGATGGGATTCGACGCCATTCGACGTGATTTGTCTCGTTTCGTCTCCATTCAGCTTGATTCGACTCTGTTCTACTCTACTCTATTCTACTCTACACTATTCTGCTCTGCTCTACCCTTTTCTACTCTATTCTATTGTATCCTTTCCATTCTCTTCTACTGTGTTCAAGTCTACTCTATTCCATCCTACCCTCATCTAATCTATTCTACTGGATTCGATTCCACGCATCTCGATGCGATTCGGCTCAAATCGGCTCCTTTCCACTCCATTCATCCCCAATCGGCTCAAATCGGTTCGATTCAGCTCTAATCGGCTCCATTCGGCTCCAGTCAGCTCCAATAGGCTCTATTCAGCTCTATTCGGCTCTATTAGACTCTACTCAACTCTATTATCTCTTTTCGACTCCACTCGACTCCATGCTACACCATTCTACTCCATCCTAAACTATTCTCTACTGTATTGTATTGTACTCTACCCTACTCTAGTCTATTCTAATGGATTGGATTGGATTGGATTGGATTGGAATTGATCAGATTCAATGCAATTCGACGGGATTCGACGCGATACGGCACGATTCCACGGGATTCGGCGTGATTCGTCTTGGTTTCTATCCATTTAGCTCTTTTGGGCTCTATTTGGCTCTATTCGGCAATGTTCGACTCTGCTCTACTCTACTCTTCTATACTCTGCTCGTCTCGACCCTATTCTTTCAGTTCTGTTCTCTTCTCTTCTGTTCTACTGCACTCTATTCTACCCTACCCTACCCTAACTTAGCCTACTGTAATCTGTTCTATGCTATTCGACACACTTGAATGGGATTCGACCTGATTCGGGTCATATCGGCTCGATTCATCTCCTTTCTGCTCCATTAAACTCGATTCGGTTCTATTCGGCTCTTTTCCACTCTATTCGGCTCTTTTTGGCAGTATTCGACTCTATTTGACTCTAGTCTACTCGATTCTTTCTGTTCTGTTCTATTCTACTCTATTCTTCTCTACCCTACCGTAGCCTTACCTTCCCCACACTAATCTATTTGATTCGATTCGACACATTTCAAACGACTCGACATGATTCATCTCGATTCACCTTGAATTTGGTCAATTCGGCTGTATTCAGCTCTGTTTGGCTCTTTTCGGCTCTCTTCAACTCAATTTGACTCTATTCTACTGGACCCGACTCTACTTAATTCTATTCTCTTCTTTCTATTGTGTGCTGTTGTGTTGTAGTCTAGCCTCTCCTGCCGTACCCTCCTCTACTCTAATCTATTCGATTCAACGCATTTTGACACGATTCCATGTGATTAGGCTTGAATCGGCTCGATTTAGCTCTATTTGGCTTGAATTGGGTCAATTCGTCTCGATTCTGCTCAATTCAGCATAATTAGGCTCGAGTGAACCTTATTCAGCCCTGTTCAGCTCTACTCAACCCTTTCTACTTTATTTGTCTCTATTTGGCTCCATTCAACTCCATTCCACACCACTCTACTCTTTTCTACTCTATTCTATTCTGTTCTACCCTACCCTACTCTAATCTATTCTAATCGATTCGATTCATCACGATTTGTCTCCTTTCCTCTCCATTCGAATCGATTCGGCTTGAATTGGATCTATTCATCTGTATTCTGCACTACCCGACTCTGACTATTCCACTCTACTCAACTCTACTCCATTCTACTCTTGGTATTCTCTTCTGTTCTACTCTATTCTATTCTTCTGTGCCCTTCCCTACTGAATCCCAGCCTAACCTACACTACTCTAATCTATTCAATTTAATTCGATTCCATTCAGTTTGACACCATTCGACCCGATTTGAGACAATTCGACGGGATTCGGTGAGATTCCGCGAGATTTGATGCGTTTTGGTGGGATTTGATGGAGTTCGACGAGATCCGATGCAATAGGATCTCGTGTGTTTTGGCTCGATTTTGCTGGGTTCAGTTTGTCTCTATCTGGCTCATTTCAGCTCCACTAGGCTCCATTCATCCCGAAGCTGGTCGACTCGACTCGATTCGGCTCATTTTGGTCATATGTGGTCCTATTCAGCGTTATTCGGCTCTATTCAACTCTTTTCTTCTCTCTGCATCTCTGTTCGAATCCATTTGACTCCATTCCACACCATTCTATTCCATTCTACACTACTGTATTCTACAAAACCCTCCCCCACCCTAGCCTATCCTAATCTAGTCTGCTCTTTTCTAGTCTCCTTTTCTATTTTCTCGATTCCATCCTATGCTACTCTACCATACCCTGCGCTAAGCTAACCTACCCTGACCTATGCTGTTCTATTCTATTTCCTTCTATTTTCTCTGTTCCACCGTATGCTTCCCTACCCTATGCTACCCCACCGTACCATACTCTACTACTTAGGGTTACTTAATAAGGGTCCTAATTAAGGGGAGTAGTTCGGGCAAGGGTACTCCTTAAGGCAAGTGTACTAGTTCAGGCTACGAGTTAAGGCCAGGCTACTAGTTAAGGCCAGGCTACTAGTTAAGGCATGGGTACTTGTTGAGGGTACTGGTTAAGGCAAGGGTACCAGTTCAGGCTACTTGTTAAGGACATACTACTAGTGAAGGCAAGGGTACTAGTGAAGACTACTGGTTAAGGCAAGGGTACTTGTTAGGACTACTAGTTAAGGCAAGGGTACTAGATTAGGCTAAGAGTTCAGGCAAGGGTACTCGTTCAGATTACTGACTTAGGGTACTATTCAAGACTAGTTGTCTAGGCTACTGCTCTATGCCACTAGTCTAGCTGACTAGTCCAGCTTACTAGTCTAGGCTTCTACTCTAGCCTTCTCTTGTCTACTCTAATGTAGTCTACTTGCATCTACCCTAGTCTTCCTATCATAAACTACCCTACCCTAACCTATTCTAATCGATTCCATTTGATTCGATTCAAAGCATTTCGATGCGACCGGACACCATCACGCTTGAGTCGGCTCGATTCCGCAACATCAGCTCGATTCAGCTCGATTTGGCTCGAATCGCTTCAATTCAGCTCGTTTCCACTCGTTTCAGCCTTATTCGGCCCTATTTGGCTCGATTCGACTCTTTTCTACTCTATTTGTCTCTGTTCGACTCCATTTGACTCCACTCTTCTCCATTCTACGCTATTCTACTCTATTCTGTTCTACTCTACCCTACGATGCTCTAATCTATTCGATTGGATGCGATTCGAAGCAATTCGGTGTGATTCATCTCGTTTTGTTTCCATTTGACTCGATTCGGCCAGAATTGGCTCTATTCAGCTATATCCTGCACTCTTTGACTCTATTTGACTCAATTCTACTCTGCTCTACTCTTGTCTGCTTTACTCTCTCTACTCTACCCTACTGTACTATATTCTATTCTGTACTATTGTGTTCTATTCTACCCACCCGCCCCTCCCCTACCCTTCCCTAATCTATTTGATTAGATTCGATGTGACGTATTTCCACGCGATTTGACGCGATTAGGCTTGAATCAGCTCGATTCAGTTCGAATCGGCTCTATTCGGCTCGACTTGGCTCCATTTCACTCCATTCGGCTCGATTAGGCTCGAATTCCATCGATTCTGCTGGATTCTGCTCAATTAGGCCTTATTTGGGCCTATTCGGCCCTATTCTGCTCTATTAGACTCTTTTGTACTCTATTCATATCTATCCGTCTCTATTGGACTCCGTTCAACTCCATTCCTCACTATTTTCCTCTCTTCTATTCTACCCTTCCCTACCCTAATCTCTTCTAATCGATTCGATTTGATTTGACGCGATTCGAAGCAACCGGACGTGATTCGTCTCGTTTTGTCTCCACTCGGCTCAATTCGGCTATGTTCTCTCTCTTTGACTCTATTCTATTCTGTTGTATTCTTTCTGTTCTGCTCTATTCTCCCCTATTCTGTTGTACTCTATTCTATTCTACCCTACCCGACCCAACGGCACCCCACCCGAACCTACCCTACTTTAATCTATTGGATTCAATTCGATTCCGTGCAAAGCGATTTGATAGGACTTGACTGGATTCGGCAAGATCTGAAGGGATTTGATGAGATTCCATGCGACTGGACGTGATTCAGTAGGATTCTCTGAGGTTTGACGCAATTCGAAGTTATTTGACGTGATTCGATGGGATTCGACACGATATGAAGCGATTTGACCTTGTTTGATTCAAAACGATGTGACTCGACTCGATTCGACCTGATTCGATTCGACGCTGTTCGGTGACAGTCAGTGCGATTCTGCTTGATTCCGCTCCATTAGGTGTGATTCGGCAGTATAAAGCTCTTTTCGGCTGTATTCAGCTCCATTCGTCTCTATTCAGCTTATTCGGCTCTATTCGACTGTATTCGACTCTACTCTTTTCCACTCTATTCTACTCGATTCTATTCCTTCTATTCTGTTCTAATCTCTTCTATTCCACTCTACTCTGTTCTATTCTACCCTCCCCTTCCCTCCCCTCCCCTTCTCTAATCTATACGTCTTGATTGGATTTGACGCGTTGAACGCGATTCGAGGCGATGAAGCTTGAATCGGCTCGATTCGGCTCGATTTGGCTCTATTCGGCTCAGTTAGGCTCCATTCAGCTTGTTTTGGCTTGAATCGCTTCGAATCTGCTCGATTTGGCCTTCTTCGGCCCTATTCTGCTCTATTCGACTCTTTTCTACTCTATTCGTTTCTATTTGACTCCATTCTACTCCATTCTATTCATTCCACACTATTCTACACTATTCTACTCTATTCTGCTCTACCCTACCCAACACCACTCTAATTTACTCTACTTGCTTCTACACGATTCCTCTCATTTTGTCTGCATTTGGCTCTATTCAGCTCTATTCTACTCTTCTCTACTCTATTGTATTGTTTCTACTCTGTTCTGTACTATTCTACTCTATTCTACCCTACCCTATGCTACCCAACTCTAAGGTATTGTAATCCACTTGATTGGATTTGATTCAACCCATTTCGACGCGATTCGGCTCGATTTGGCTCTGTTCAAATCTATTCTACTCTACTCTATTCCCCTCTATTCTACTCTAGCCTACTCTTTTCTGTATTCGTTCTGTGTTGTTCTGTTCTATTTTGTTGTGTTCTGTTCTGTTTTATTCTATTCTACTCTATTCTACCCTACTCTAGCCTACCCGAACCTCCCCTACTCTAGTCTATTCAATTGAATTCGAGAAATTTTGACGCGACTAGGGGCCGAATCGGCGTGATTCATGTCCATTCGGCTCCATTTGTCTCGAATAGTGTCGATTCAGCTCGATTAGGCTCGATTTGGCTCCATTAGGCTCGATTCACTGGATTCGGCTCGATTTCGCTCAATTCAGCTCGATTTGGCCCTCTTTGGCCCTCTTCGGCTCTCTTCAGCTCTTTTCTACTCTACTCGATTCCGTTGCACACCATTCTACTCCATTCTACGCTGTTCTACTATACCCTGTAATTGATTCGATGGGATTCGACGCCATTCGACGTGATTTGTCTCGTTTCGTCTCCATTCAGCTTGATTCGACTCTGTTCTACTCTACTCTATTCTACTCTACACTATTCTGCTCTGCTCTACCCTTTTCTACTCTATTCTATTGTATCCTTTCCATTCTCTTCTACTGTGTTCAAGTCTACTCTATTCCATCCTACCCTCATCTAATCTATTCTACTGGATTCGATTCCACGCATCTTGATGCGATTCGGCTCAAATCGGCTCCTTTCCACTCCATTCATCCCCAATCGGCTCAAATCGGTTCGATTCAGCTCTAATCGGCTCCATTCGGCTCCAGTCAGCTCCAATAGGCTCTATTCAGCTCTATTCGGCTCTATTAGACTCTACTCAACTCTATTATCTCTTTTCGACTCCACTCGACTCCATGCTACACCATTCTACTCCATCCTAAACTATTCTCTACTGTATTGTATTGTACTCTACCCTACTCTAGTCTATTCTAATGGATTGGATTGGATTGGATTGGATTGGATTGGAATTGATCAGATTCAATGCAATTCGACGGGATTCGACGCGATACGGCACGATTCCACGGGATTCGGCGTGATTCGTCTTGGTTTCTATCCATTTAGCTCTTTTGGGCTCTATTTGGCTCTATTCGGCAATGTTTGACTCTGCTCTACTCTTCTATACTCTGCTCGTCTCGACCCTATTCTTTCAGTTCTGTTCTCTTCTCTTCTGTTCTACTGCACTCTATTCTACCCTACCCTACCCTAACTTAGCCTACTGTAATCTGTTCTATGCTATTCGACACACTTGAATGGGATTCGACCTGATTCGGGTCATATCGGCTCGATTCATCTCCTTTCTGCTCCATTAAACTCGATTCGGTTCTATTCGGCTCTTTTCCACTCTATTCGGCTCTTTTTGGCAGTATTCGACTCTATTTGACTCTAGTCTACTCGATTCTTTCTGTTCTGTTCTATTCTACTCTATTCTTCTCTACCCTACCGTAGCCTTACCTTCCCCACACTAATCTATTTGATTCGATTCGACACATTTCAAACGACTCGACATGATTCATCTCGATTCACCTTGAATTTGGTCAATTCGGCTGTATTCAGCTCTGTTTGGCTCTTTTCGGCTCTCTTCAACTCAATTTGACTCTATTCTACTGGACCCGACTCTACTTAATTCTATTCTCTTCTTTCTATTGTGTTCTGTTGTGTTGTAGTCTAGCCTCTCCTGCCGTACCCTCCTCTACTCTAATCTATTCGATTCAACGCATTTCGACGCGATTCCATGTGATTAGGCTTGAATCGGCTCGATTTAGCTCTATTTGGCTTGAATTGGGTCAATTCGTCTCGATTCTGCTCAATTCAGCATAATTAGGCTCGAGTGAACCTTATTCAGCCCTGTTCAGCTCTACTCAACCCTTTCTACTTTATTTGTCTCTATTTGGCTCCATTCAACTCCCTTCCACACCATTCTACTCTTTTCTACTCTATTCTATTCTGTTCTACCCTACCCTACTCTAATCTATTCTAATCGATTCGATTCATCACGATTTGTCTCCTTTCCTCTCCATTCGAATCGATTCGGCTTGAATTGGATCTATTCATCTATATTCTGCACTACCCAACTCTGACTATTCCACTCTACTCAACTCTACTCCATTCTACTCTTGGTATTCTCTTCTGTTCTACTCTATTCTATTCTTCTGTGCCCTTCCCTACTGAATCCCAGCCTAACCTACACTACTCTAATCTATTCAATTTAATTCGATTCCATTCAGTTTGACACCATTCGACCCGATTTGAGACAATTCGACGGGATTCGGTGAGATTCCGTGAGATTTGATTGGTTTTGGTGGGATTGGATGGAATTCGACGAGATCTGATGCAATAGGATGCAATTAAGTGTGTTTTGGCTCGATTTTGCTGGGTTCAGTTTGTCTCTATTTGGCTCATTTCAGCTCCACTAGGCTCCATTCATCTCTAATCTGGTCGATTCGACTCGATTCGGCTCGTTTCGGCCCTACTTGGTCCTATTCAGCGTTATTTGGCTCTATTCAACTCATTTCTACTCTATTCATCTCTGTTTGACTCCATTCACATCCATTCCACACCATTCTACACTATTGTATTCTACAGAACCCTCCCCCTCCCTATCCTATCCTAATCTAGTCTGCTCTTTTCTAGTCTCCTTTTCTATTTTCTCTGTTCCATCCTATGCTACTCCACTGTACCCTACACTAAGCTAACCTACCCTGACCTATTCTTTTCTATTCTATTTCATTCTATTTTCTCTGTTCTACCGTATGCTACCCTACCCTATGCTACCCCACCAAACCATACCCTACTGCTTAGGGTTACTCAATAAGGGTCCTAATTAAGGGGAGTAGTTCGGGCAAGGGTAGTACTTAAGGCAAGGGCACTAGTTCAGGCTAGTAGTTAAGGCCAGGGTTCTAGTTATGTAAGGGTACTAGTTAAGGCCAGAGTACTAGTTAAGGCATGGGTACTTGTTGAGGGTACTAGTTAAGGAAAGGGTAGTACTTCAGGCTACTAGTTAAGGACGTGCTACTAGTTAGTTACTACCCTACTCTGACCTTACCCACCCTACACTAAGCTGTTTGATTCGATTCGACAGATTTCAACGCAATTCAACATGATTCGTCTCGATTCACCTCGAATTTGGGCGATTCGGCTGTATTCAGCCCTGTTCAGCGCTTTTTTTGGTCTATTCAGCTCGATTTGACTCTATTCTACTGTACTAGACCCTATTTAATTCTATTCTATTCTTTCTATTGTGTTCTGGTGTGTTCTATTCTAACCTCTCCCACCCTACCGTCCTCTACTCTATGTGATTCGATTCAATGCATTTTGACACGATTCCATGCGATTAGGCTTGAATAGGCTTGATTTATGTCTGTTTGGTTTGAATTGAGTCAATTCGGCTCGATTCTGCCCCATTCAGCATAATTGGGCTCGATCCAATGTTACTTGGCCCTGTTCAGCTCTATTCAACTCTTTTCTACCTTATTCGTCTGTATTGGCTCCATTCGACTCCATTTCACACCGTTCTACGCTGTTTGACTCCATTCTACACTATTTTACTCTGTTCTACCCTACCCTACTCTGATGTATTCTAATCGATTTGATTCATCGTGATTTGTTCCTTTTCCTCTCCATTCGACTTGATTCAGCTCGAATTGGATCTATTTATCTGTATTCTGCACTACTTGACTGTGACTATTCTACTCTACTCAACTCTACTCCATTCTACTCTTGGTATTCTCTTCAGTTCTACTCTATGTGACTCTATTCTATTCTTCTGTGCCTTACCCTACTGAATCCCAGCCTAACCTACACTACTCTAATCTGTTCAATTTAATTCGATTCCATTCAATTCGACCCGATTTGACACAATTCGACGGGATTCAGTGAGATTCCATGAGATTTGACGGGTTTTGGTGGGATTCGATGGAATTCGATGAGATTCGATGCAATAGGATGCGATTAGGTGCGATTTGGCTCGATCTAGCTCAGCTCATTTTGTTTGTCTCTATTTGGCTCATTTCAACTCCATTCGGCTCCATTTAGCTCGAATCTGGTCGAATTGACTCGATTCGGCTCTATTCAGCTCGATTCGGCCTTATTTGGCCCTATTTGGCACTATTCTGCTCTATTCAACTCTTTTCTACTCTAGTCATCTCTGTTCGACTCCATTAGACTCCATTCCACGCCATTCTACACTATTCTATTCTACAGAACCCTACCCAACCCTACCCTATCATATTCTAATCTGTTCTTTTCTATTCTATTCTCTTTTTCTATTTTCTCTATTCCATCCTATGCTACTCTACCATACCCTACAGTAAATTAACCTCCCCTGACCTATGCTGTTCTATTCTATTTTATTCTTTTTTGTCTGTCCCACCGTATGCTACCCTACCCTATGCTACCTCACCGTATCATACCCTACTATTTAGGGGTACTCAAAAAGGGTACTAATTAAGGGTACTAGTTTGGCCAAGGGTACAACTTAAGGGTACAACTTAAGACAAGGGTACTAGTTCAGGCTACTAGTTAAGGTCAGGGTACTAGTTAAGGCAAAGTTTCTAGTTAAGACTACTAGTTAAGGCAAGGGTACTAGTTAAGGGTTGTAGTTAAGGTGAGAGTACTCGTTTAGACTACTAGTTAGGGCAAGGCTATTAGTTAAGATTCAGCTTGATTTGGCTTGAATTGCTTTGATTCAGCTCTTTTCGACTCGATTCGGCTCGGTTCAGCCTTATTCGGCCCTATCCAGCTCGATTCGACTCTTTTCTACTTTATATTTCTCTATTTGACTGCATTTGACTCCATTCTACTGCTTTCTACTCTATTCTGTTCTTCCCTACCCTACTCTAATCTATTCTAATGGATTCGATTCAACGCGATTCGAAACAATTCGATGCGATTCGTCTCGTTTTGTTTCTATTCGGCTCAATTCGGCTAGAATTGGCTCTATTCAGCTATTTCCTGCACTATTTGACTCTATTCGACTCATTCTACTCTACTCTTCTCTACTTTACTCTGCTCTACCCTACTGTACTATATTCTATTCTTTCTATTCTGTACTGTTCTATTCTGTTCTACCCTCCCTGCCCCTCCCCTGCCCTTCCATAATCTATTTGATTCGATTCGATGTGACGCATTTCCACGCGAATCGACGCGATTAGACTTGAATCAGCTCAATTCGCTTCAAACCAGCTCGGTTTGACTCCGTTTCAGTCCATTTGGCTATATTTGTCTCGAACTGCATCGATTCTGCTGGATTCTGCTCGATTAGGACTTATTTGGCCGTATTCGGCCCTATTCTGCCTATTCGACTCTTTTCTACTCTATTCATCTCTATTCGACTCCATTCTATTCCATTCCACACTATTCTTCACTATTCTCCTCTATTCTATCCTACCCTTCCCTTTCATAATCTGTTCTAATCGATTCCATTTGATTTGACCCGATTCAAAGCGATTCAACGCGATTTGTCTCGTTTTGTCTCCATTCGGCTCAATTTGGCTATGTTCTGCACTATTTGACTCTATTCTACTCTATTCTATTCTGTTGTATTCTTTCTATTCTGTTCTGTTCTCTCCTATTCTGTTGTACTCTGTTCTATTCTATCCTACCCAACCCTACTGCACCCCACCCAAACCTACCCTACTTTAAGCTATTTGACTCAATTTGAATCAGTTCTACGCGATTTGACAGGATTCAATGGGATTGGACGAGATCCGAAGGCATTCGACGGGATTCGAAGAGATTTGACCAGATTCTATGCAATTCAGCATGATTCAGCAGAATTCTATGAGATTTGACACAATTCGAAGTTATTCGACGTGATATGACGCGATTCGCCGTGATTCAACGACATTCGACCCAATTCGAAGTGATATGAAGTGATTTGACCTGGTTTGACGCAAAACAGTGTGATTTGATGCGATTTGACAGTATTCAGCGATGGTGCAATTCTGCTTGATTCAGCTCAATTAGTTGCAGTTCGGCGCTATATGGCTCTTTTCAGCTGTATTCAGCTCCATTCAGCTCTAGTCTCTAAACGACTGCATTCGATTCTACTCTTTTCCACTCTATTCTATTCTATTCCTTTTATTCTGTTCTAATATCTTCTATTATACTCTATTCTACCCTCCCCTCCTCTACCCTTCTCTAATCTATACGTTTCTATTGGATCTGATGCATTTAATGCGATTTGACGCGATTAAGCTTGAATTGGCTCGATTCAGATCGGTTTGGCTCTATTCGGCTCAATTAGGCTCCATTCAGCTCGTTTTGGCTTGAATCACTTCGATTCTACTTTATTCGGCCTTATTCAGGCCTATTCTGCTCTATTCGACTCTTTTCTACTCTATTCGTCTCTATTTGACTCCATTCTATTCATTCCACACCATTGTACTCTATGCTACTCTATTCTGCTCTACCCTACCCTACACCACTCTAATTTACTCTAATCGATTCGACGTGATTCCTCTCACTTCGTCTGTATTCAGCTCTACTCTATTACACTCTAGTCTACTCTATTGTACTGTAATCTACTCTTCTCTATTCTATTGCATGGTTTCTATTCTGTTCTATTTCTAGTCTTCCTTGCCGTGCTGTGCTGTACCCTGCCATGCTGTGCCCTGCCTTGCCCTGCCTTCCCGTCCCCTTCCCTCCCCTCCCCTCCCCTGCTCTGCCCTGCTTTTCAGCACGAATCGGAGTGAATCAATGCAATTTTACCCATTTTGACACCATTTGGCATGATTTGACTTGATTCGACTAGATTCTATTCTATTTTTCTAATCTCTCTGTTCCACCCTTTACTACCCTACCCTACCCTGCCCAAATCTAGTCTGTTCTTTTCTATTCTATTCTCTCTATTCCACTCTATGCTACCCCACCATATGCTACCCTAGCATGCGCTACACCTACCCTACCCTATCCTTACCCTACCATACCCTACCCAACGAGTCAAGTCTAGTCTACTAGTCAGGGCTAATTTCACTCAGCATAATGCCTTCCAGATTCATCCATGTTATGAAATGTTTCACAGATTCATCACTGTTCATTATCAGTGCATAATGCCCCACTGTGTAACTATACCATAATTTATTCATCCATTTATCTGTTGATGGGCACCTTAGTTGCTTCCATCTTTCTGCTATTGTAAACAGAGTTTCAATGAACATAGGTGTGCATATATCTTCGTGTAAAGGCTCTTATTTCTCTAGGATATATTCCAAGAAGTGGGATTGCTGGATTGTATGGTATTTCTATTTCTAGCATTTTAAGGAAGCACCAAATCAATTTCCAAATTGGTTGTACCATTTTACTTTCCCACCAGTAGTGTATAAGTGTTCCAATATCTCCACAGCCTCTCCAACATTTACTGTTTTGTGTCTTTTGGATTAAACCACCCTTGTTGGAGTGAGATGAAATCTCATTGTAGTTTTGATTTGCATTTCTCTAGTGACTAATGATCTTGAGCATTTCCTCATGTATCTGTTAGCTACCCTTCTTTAGTGAAGTTTCTGTTCATATCTTTTACCCATTTTTTAAATTGGGTTGTCTTTTTGTAGTTTTCTGCAGTATCACGTAGATTTTAGAGATCAGGCACTGATCAGAAATTTCATAGCTAAAAACTTTTTCCCAGTCTGTAGGTAATCTTTTTACTCTTTTGATGACGTCTTTGAATGAGCATAGGTGTTTGATTTTTAGGAGCTCCCAGTTATCTAGTTTTTCATCTGCATTTTTAGTAGTTTTGTATACTGTTTATGCCATGTATTAGGGGTCTTAACGTTGTCCCTTTTTTTCTTCCAGTGGGATGCAGACCCCAAACTCTCATAAAAAGACCAGACTTAACAGTCTGAGACTAAAAGGACCCTGGTGGTGATGGCCCCCAGACCTTCTGTTGGCCCAGGACAGGAACCATTCCCAAAGCCAACTCTTCAGACAGGGATTGGACTGGACAATGGGTTGGAGAGGGATGCTGGAGAGGAGTGAGCTTCTTGGATCTGGTGGACATCAGAGACTATGTTGGCATCTCCTGCCTGGAGGGGAGATGAGAGGGTGGAGAGGGTTAGAAGCTGGAGAAATGGACACAAAAAGAGAGAGTGGATGGAGGGAACACGCTGTCTCATTAGGGGGAGACCAATTGGCAGTATGTGGCCAGGTGTATATAAGTTTTTGTATGAGAGACTGACTTGATTTGTAAACTTTCACTTAAAGCACAATAAAAATTAAAAAAAAAAGATTGGAAAAAAAGTCTGTGAGTCATCATCAAGATACTCCATTAGTCTCACCCTTTCAGGAGCAAGGAAGAATGAAGAAAACTAAAAATACAAAGGAAAGATTAGTCCAAAGAACTAATGGACCACATCTACCATGGCCTCCACCAGACTTAGTGCAGTAAAACTACTTGGTGCCTGGCTACCACCACTGGCTACTCTGAGAGGGATCACAATAGAGAGTTTTGAACACTCCTGAAGAAAAATGTAGAAAAATATTCTAACTCACAAAAAATACCAGACTTACTGGCCTGACAGACTGCAGAAACCCCGAGTGTATGGCCCCCAGGCACCCATTTAGCTCAGTAAAGAAGTCACTCTTGAGATTCACCCTTCAGCCAAAGATTAGACAGGCCCACGAAACAAAATGAGACTAAAGGGGCACAACAGCCATGGGGCAAGGACCACAAGGCAGGAGGTGGCAGGAAAGGCAGTAATACGGATCCCAAGTTTGAGATGGGACAGTGTTGACATGTTGTGGTGTTGGTAACCAATGTCATAAACCAATATACGTATTAGCTGTTCAATGAGAAGCTAGATTGTTCTGTAAACCTTCATCTAAAGTACAATAAAAAACAAAGGTGGAAACAATCCAAGTGTCTATCAAAAGATATTGAATATGCAATATGTGACATAAAGATACGTGTGATATGTTGCAGCCATAGAGAGCAACGATGTTCTATTATTTGTAATAAATTGATGGACCTCGAATACATTCTTCTGAGTGAAATAACTGAAATCCCAAGAACAATTACTGCATGATCCCACTTATATGAAAATCTACAGTAAGCAAAATACACTGTAGATTAAAGGCTAGGACGGTTGGAGGCAAAAAAGCATGGGGAGTAATTGTTAAAAACAAAATAACAGCAATAAAATGAATATTCCTAACCAAATGGAAAGGAATCTGCGAAATATTGTATGTAAACTAGGTGATATTTTACTATACAAAGGCAGGCCAACCACCATTCTGCCAACAAAAGAGCACATAAAAACTATAAAATGGAGTCGTCATGTTGGAAATAACATACACAGCAGGCTGGTTAGGCTACAAGTAATCCATTTGTACTACAGAGAAGCAGTTACTGGATCATGCCAGAAAGAGGTGGCAGTATACTTTTGGGTAGTAGAATCCACTAAAAGGAAGGAGACTCACCATAAGGCGCAGCAATCCTTGGGTGGGTACAAGCGAGGTAGGAGGCCTGTGTGGAGTCAACTGGGGTCCATAATGGTCACCTGATACCCTGTGGTGTGTTTGTAGCTGCACATTACATGGGGGAAAATAAAGAAGGTCAGGTCCCCCATCAGAAAAACAGAACGCTGACAAGAGCCTCCTAATGCCAGCAGCATCCTAATGGCTTCAGAAAAGAAAGGAGTCAAGAAAGTAAGAGTCATTTCCATTCATAGGTGGGCTTCCCCATGCTCTGTAGATCCACCCTCCCCACCCTCTCTCAGGGCCAGTGCTTCCCCATGCCCTCCCTTGTCACTTATCTGACCCTAACCCTTGCCTTGCTTCTTCCACTCCCACTGAACTGGCACCAAGCCTACCAGGGAAAGTGGAGATCAGAACCAAGAGATGAGACACACCACAGAAAGTGAATACATTCTCTCTTTGGAGTCCTAAGACCTCCTGTGACAGAAGAGACAAGGGGTGTGGCTGGGAAGCCCTACTACAAGAGGGATCTGTCATATTCTTGCAGATTGTTCAAGGAACACACACCCAGTTCCTAATCTCCCTTACCTGTCAGTTCCCCTGAGCCACCAGAGTGAGGCCCAGCCCCACATACCTGCTCAGGTTTCACTGAGACCTTCAACTGAATCTCAGGTCTTCCAGCACAGGAGCACATCAGAAGGTTCACAATGCCCACAGCCACGGTTGGAGAGATTCTGGCTGTGAAGGTCTGTATCTGGCTGTTTTTCAGCCAACTGAAGTGCCCTCAACTCAGGGTTCTTGGGGCCCTCTCTTCCCAGGCCCAGGTACTAACATTACATTTTCCTACCTCCTGGTTACTGGTGCTCTCTGACTCTAGAAAGGCTCCCCAGCTCTGAGGGGCAGCCTTTTGGTGGGACTTCCAAGTCAGGCTTGCCACAGGTGCACCTTTCTTACCAAAGTGACCTCTTTCATTTTTACAACTTTAAGGGGGTCTTTTGCAGCAGATCTGCCCAACACAACACGTCCTTTGATGTCCTGATTGCTGCTTCCTTGGTTACTGAATGTTGATGAAAGGGTCACGAAATCCTTGACAACTTCAAATATGTCTCTATTTCCTTTGTTAGTCCAGCGTGACAATTTTCATTTTCTTTATGTACAGGTGTAATTCACATTGAAGCTGTGATCTTTGAACTTCGTCAGGTAGTTCTTAAAGTTTTCTTCGTTTTCAGCATGCGAGGTTGTGTCGTCTTCATATCATAGGTTGTAAATGACACTCCTGCAATCCTGATGTCCCATTCTTCTTCATATACTCTGGCTTGTCAGATTATTTGTTAAACATAGAGATTGAAAAATCAGGATGAAAGGACACAATATTGCTACACTTTTTTTCCATTAACACATGGAAGGGCCTACTTCCCCCAAATGCCCCACTCACAATCTCTGATAAAGTACCCCAATGAAGTCGAAGTGTTCTGGCTTAGCACATTCTAATGACACACAGGCACATACACAGATAGACACACACACTGACAAGTGTAAATATTTATCAATTCGCTCTCCACTGGGAGCGCTGCAAGCCTTGATTTGTAAAGGCTGACAATTTACCTGATACAAATAATCCCGCCACAGCCCATTTCAAGGTGCCATCCTGATGTCACTGATCCACAATTGGGCACATATATGCTCCATCTACTATCCCAAGTTAACAGGAACTGATTCCAGCATAACTGATCCACTTTCTTATGAGTATGTACACACACTCCACCTGCACCACGAGAAGAACCCTTAACTCCCAACCCTAATATGTAAACCAAATATCGCTATATACCTCCAGAACACGCAACTCACAACTCCTGAACACACACATACAAATACTATCCATACCCTGAATACATATACATACCACCTTTTACTGCCTAGAGTTTTACTGAAAATCTATGGTCCGTGAATATTCACAGCCATTCCTGCAACTATATATGTGCTCTCCACACTTGCCTGAACAGGCACATGTACAACCAAGAGTACACATATATACTCAGTGACCACTGTACACACAATCGAACTAGCTATCACGACCAAGGTCAAAATGTCCTCTCATAAGCCACCCTAATACAGACCGACACAAAATTCCACATCTCTAAAACACATATAATACACAATTCCCAAAAAGCATGCACAATTTATATAAACCTCTCAGTTTCCAAATATACATACTTAACCTCCTACATCCTCCAGAATAAACACTGTAGAAAACCAATGAAACCAAATACAAACACAGCTACCTTCAATCTATATTATAAATACATATAAGTACACCACACAAACACAGAAAATGCACATACAAGCTATACCACCAAATTCTGCAAGAATTGGACCAGAATAGTCACAAAGAGGAACTCTGACTGCTTTCATACAGACAAAACCCACATACACTCACCCAAAACTCAACCATGGGTATACACCCCACACATTCAGAGATGCAGATAAAACTCTAAAACACCGCCAATCCTAGCACTCTAGCTAATATACACACACAACCTACACCCCTACATGCCCAGGTGTGCACAAATACCAGACGCCACACACATGCACACACACAGACACAAATATCTCCAATTCCTCAAAGTATACATGACCCAAAACACTATAGCACATCTCTAGAACATAACCTCACTTTTCCAACATCCACATATGCCCAAACACACATAGACATACCCTAACGTTTTCCAAAGAAATACAGGTAGAATACTCCAAGAATAATTCACGCATCCACTCATGACTTACGCACACCAGTATATACTCCCCATTCACAATGAAATAGATCTTACACATCCTATAGAAATACACTGAACCCCCATTCCAGGTCCCATATCCCACGTTTCTCAAAATCTCACACATAACCATATCAACATGCCACTCTCTGTGCAAATACAGAACCCCATCTTTTCGTCATATACACCCATCCTCATTTCCCAGAAAATACCATACTCCCTACTGAAAAATATTACACATAGCCCTAGAAAATAGTCATCTAAACTGCCATGCCCCTTCATGAAACACACAAACTCATTACATATACAGCTGTCCTCATACCCCAATTACAGCCTAAAGTATCCAGGATACTAAACCTATGCTAAAATACGACGCTGTATCTTCCAATACTAATGTAACCTCACAATGCCTGCCTATACATAATCCAACAATTCAAAATACTCAAACAGAAATCAATCCCCAATTTTCCAGAATACAGAATCATAGAAACCCCAGAATAAACATGGAAGGATGCATGTGCAACTCCAGAAAAGCACCCAAAGCAACACAACCATACGACATGCCCTGAGTACACACCAGTGACTCTCCCTCATTCCCCAAATATAGAAAAAGAACTGGTCCTATACCCAAACTAATATACACAGGTACACTCCCTCAAATGCCCCAATGGAAAGCAGAGAAACCCATTCCAAACCTACCATTATGTACACGCAAAGACCCAAAATTCATGGCAGAAGAGCCAGACCTAAAGTGTTCCCCTGAGCCACAATTTGTAAAGCAGCTCACCTCTAAGTCTTCGAGCACACATGCCTATATCTCATGCCCTGCACTCTCCCACAAAAACACACTCATATTGAACCCCAAATATTCATGTAGACACCACCAATCCACACACTTAATACAAACACAAACTTTCTGAGAACCCATTCAGAACATACACAACCTCCAAACTGTGAATTCATATAAACACATTTCTAACAGAGCCCGTATATGGGAGTAAAGCATAGTAGCAAAATTACTAAGGATGAGTTTGAGTAGCCTTTTTTTTTTTACCTTTGTTTGTAAGAGAATTGACAGGAGAAAGTGGAAGAGCAGTACACTGTTGTCTGCAGGGTCTGAGGTCTCGCCCTCGACAGCCCAGCCCAGCCACTAGACCTACCCTTAGGGACCCTGCCATTCCCTGGCTCATGCCTGCGTGTCTCCCTGAAGAGGACCTTCGGCAACTGACGCCTGAGGCCTTTAGAGTGCAGAAGTTCCTGTCCCAGGAGAGGGTGCGCATGAGTGACCTCTTAAAGCAAGGCGGGAATGGGATCACCTGAGCCCTGCTGGTGCAGTGGCTAAGTGCTAGGGCTGCTAACCAAAAGGTCACCAGTTTGAATCCACCAGCCATTACTTGGAAACCCTATGGGGCCGTTCTACCCTGTCCTATAGGGTCGCTATGAGTTGCAATCGACTGTAAGGCAATTGGTTTATGGAGAGCAGTGCAGGAGCAGAATACAGAGCATCTGGGGAGCATTCTGAGGCTTCTTGGAAAGCAGGCTACACCTCCTCACCCGGAAGCTCCACGTTAGCCCTTCCGCCAAAGGTGGATGTCTGAAGCCACCACTCATGCTTTGTAAAAATTGTGGTCATTGCTATTTTGTGCCATGGAGTCGATCCCCCCTCACAGAGACCCTATAGGGCAGAGTAGAACTGCCGATTAGGGTTTCCTAGGCTGTAATCTTTATGGGAGCAGATTCCCTGCTCTTTCTTCTCTAAAGCCAGAGCCTCTGTTGCTGGGTATTTGGTTAGCAGCCCAGCGCTTAACCTTGCACCATCAGGGCTCCTTACCTAAAGCATAGCCTTTGCCGTGTAGTCCATTCCGAGTTACAGCAATCCTATAGGACAGAGTAGAACTGACCCATAGGGTTTCCAAGGAGTGGATAATGGATTTGAACTGCCAAATTTGGGTTAGTAGGCTCTTAATCACTTGGCACCACTTAAAACACAGTATCCTCGAATTGGGAATAGTGCTCTTACACATTTAGATACACTTTGGACCACATTCGTTTCTTCCTCTGAATGGACTTTCAAAAAATAATGTTTCTTTTTCCTATTCACTTTGAAAGTTCTTTTACACAACGGCACGGCCAAAGAATTTTAGACCTGGGAAACACTGTAAGGTATGCTTTCTTCTGACTCCATTCTTAGGTTTTTCCTACTGTATTTACTATCACACAGTATTTTTCATGCTGCATTTATTTAATACATAGACATTTCACAATAAATATTGATGTACCAAGGTTTTGTCTGAAATATACTTGTTACCTTGACTAAGACAGTTGAGGGGCAGGTCCCAGAAAGTAGCCCCTGGCCTCGCCTAGGTCCTTGCTCCTCACAAGCTGAATGGCTTAAGATGCATCCTTAGCATATACAAGCCACATAATAAAATTTATGGAATTTTTATTCCAAAATAAATATTTATGGAGTGAAAACAACTCCATTTACAATAGCATCTAAGAGAATAAAATATATAGGAATAAACGTACCCAGAGATGTAAAAGGCTTCTACAGTGAAATTACAAAATACAGCTGAAAAAAAAAAGAAGGCCTAAATAGATGGAAAGACATTCTGTGCTCATGGATTGGAAGACTTAATATAATCAAGATGTCAATACTACACAAAGTGATCTACAGATAGAACAAAACCCTAATCAAAATTCCTACACCATTCTTTACAGAAATGGAAAAAAATTCCTCCTTTTTCTATTGAAAGACAAGAGACCCCGGATTGTGAAAGCAATTTTGAAAAAGAATGAAGTAGCAGACCTCACATTTCCTGACTTCCAAACATATTACAAAACTACAGTAAATCAAAGCAGCCTGGTACTGGTTAAATGACAGACACACAGACCAAGGCAACAGAATTGAAAACCCAGAAATAAATCCAAACCTCTATGGTCAACTGATTTTCAGCAAGTGAGCCAAATCCATTTAAAGGAAAAAAAGTAGTCTCTTCAACAAATGGTGCTGGCTAAACTGGATTTCCCCAAGCAGAAAAATAAAACAAGAACCATACCTCACACCATACACAAAAATTAAACCAATATGGATCAAAGACCTCGATTTAAGCCTAAACCATACAGTTCTTGGAAGAAAATATAGGAGTAAACCTTTTTGGACCAAACTGATTTTCAGTGATAGATTATCAAACACAATAATGAATGCCCGAGCATCAGAAACTATGTAAGTGGGACCTCATGCAAAGTTAAATACTTATGCTCATCAAAAGACAATAAAAATAGGGAAGAGACAGCCTACAGGCTGGGAAAAATTATTTGGGAAGGATATAAGTGACTGGAGTCTAATATCTAAAATATATAGCAAACTTCTACAACTTAATAACAAAAAGACAAATAACCATATAAAAACTGGCTGAAGAACATGAAAAGACATTTCACCAAAGGGAATATTTGAATGGCCAACAGACACATGAGAAGATGCTCAACATCATTAGCCATCAGGGAAATGCAAATCAAAACCACAATGAGATACCATTTCACTCCCACTAGAATGACTAAGGTAAAAAAAAAACACTAAAAAAATGGAAAATAACAAGTGTTGGAGGTGTCATGGGGAAATCTGAACCCCTCGTCCATTGCTGGTGAAAATGCGAAATGATAGAGCCAGTTTGCAAAGCAGCCTACTGGTTCCTAAAAAAACTGGAAGTAGAGCTGCTACATGACCCAGGAATTCCACTGCAGGTATATGCCTTAGGAATCTGGTAGAAGTGACACAAACAGACATAAGGACACCTTTTTCATCGCAGCACTATTCACGATAGCAAAATGTTGGAACAACCTAAGTGCCCATCGATCGATTAAGGGATAAGTAAACTGTCATACACACGTAGAAGGAAATACTACTCAGTAATCCAGGAGTTCCCGGAACACCTTGGAACATGAAGGAACCTGGAGGACATTACTTTGAGTGAAATAAGTCAGTCACAAAAAAGAAATATTGTATGTTATTACTTTTTTGAAATGATATGAACAAATAAAAATATATAGAAAATAATGTTCATTAGCGTTACCAGAGATGGGGTGGGGGAAAATGAAAATTCACTCACTAGATAGTAAACAATTATTATTTCTGGTGATGGAAAAAAGGTAACACCAAATGAGAGTGAAATGTATACAGCTAGATGAAGGCAAACCATGTCAGTAAAATGTACACAAGGAAAAAGAACTTGTTGGTGATAGCATGTAATACATAATTTTGAAAGATAAGCAAAAACAACCCAAAAATATATATGCGAGTATGTGTGTGTGTATATATATATATACACACACACACACACACGCAGGCATATATGTGTATAAGTAAGTATATATAAGTATACATAAGTGTGTATATAGGTGTAAAGATACATGTATATATATCTATTGGATTCTATGCACACATATTAATATATATAATAAATCACATAGAGGAAATAGTAATAAATATTTCTTAGATATAATCAAACACCTCACAGAATTGTTTTTCTGGATTTGAAGTGTTAGGACCACAGTCTCGTGGAACATCTTGGTCCACTGGCATGATATAGTTCATAAAGTTATATTTTACCTCTTAGTTTGCTGAATAGTGTCTGGGATTTCAAAAGCTTGATAGCGGCATTCTAAGTTACAACTATTGGTCTCTATTACTCCTCTGCAGCAAAACAGAAGCCAAAGACTCAAAGAAACTTGTCTACAAGACAAATAGTCTACAGAAACCACGGCCTCATCTTCCCTGAGACCAGAAAAACTAGCTAGTGCCCAGCTATCACTACCATTCCTTGTGATTAGGGCCACAATAGATGGATTCTGAGAGAATGGGAGAAAAATGTAAAACAAAATCTCAAATTCATTAAAAAAAAAAAGTTTACTGGACTGGTTCAGATTTGAGGACTCCCCGAAATCATTGCCCTGAAATACTCTTCAAATTTTGAACTGAATATAACCCCTGAGGTCACCTTGTACCTGAATAACAGACTGGCTCCCAAAATAATGAACATCACCTGTAAACACTGTGCTCCTTAAAAATCACCTATATGGGACCAGACGGTCAACAATTTAAACAAAGATGAGAATGTCAGAGTCAGGGAAACGAGATTATAGGGAACAGGAAAACCAGAACGTAAATGAGGATAATGTTCAAGAATTGCAAAGAACATAACCAATGTCACTGAACAAATTGTGGAGAAATTGTTGAACGGGAACCTAAAACACAGTAAAATATTATTTTTAAAAAAGTAACATGCTTAGAAACAGATGGCGGTGGTGCTTGCACAACATGATGAACACAGTGTCACCGAATTGTGCATGTGAAGAAGGTGGGAATCACACGTGTGTTGTTACATATATATTGACCACAGTAAAAAGAAAATTCAAAATATTTATGGAATCAAATAAAGCTCCAGGATTCGTTATACTTTCTGATATATAAGACCTAAGCAAATACACTCCCATTTAAGAAATGCACACTTAGTCCAAATCCAAAGATTGCTGCTTAAGAGGCCATTCCTAAAATGAGAAATAAACTCGATTGAAATGTGAACCCTCTCAAGCTTGCTCTTTGTAAAGCCCCTGATTCCAGATTTAACCTCCCAGCCTTCCTACCAGACAGGGCATACAGCTGTGCTGCTTCTAAAAAGGAAGAAGATATATTATCATCTAATGTGCCAAAACCAAAATAAATAGAAAATTTTAAAAACAGCCAGGGATAAACAAAAAGTCACCTACAAAGAGGAATCAATAAGAATAAGTTCAGACTACTAGGCAGAAACCATGCAGGCAAGAAGGCAATGGGATGACATATATAGAGCTCTGAAGGAGAAAAACTGCCAGGCAAGAATCCTATATCCAGCAAAACTCTCTCTCAAATAAAAAGGTGAAATTAAGACATTTACAGATAAACACAAGCTTAGAGACGTTGCAAAAACCAAACCAAAGCTATAAGAATTACTAAAGGAAATTCTTTGGTCAGAAAATCAATGATATCAGATACCAACACAACACAAGGTCACAAAACAGAACATCCTGATATCAACTCAGATAGGGAAATCACAAAAACAAAATAACATAAATTAAAAAAAATGATCAAAACAGGGAATCACTGATGTCATTATGTAAAAGATTACAATAATCAAAAAAGAGGGACTAAATACAGGAGGCATAGATCTTCCATATGAAGAGGAAACCAAGCTGATATAGGATGATACAAGCTAAGTTTTTACTTAGAGACATAGGGGTAAATATTAAGGTAACCACAAAGAGGTCTAACAATTCCATACTTCAAAATAAAAACCAAGATAAACATAATGACTCAGCAAAAATAAATTTAACTACTATGAAAATGAGGAACACACAATTTACAAAGAAAAAATTCTCAGCACAAAAAAAAGGAAGTGGAAAAATGAAATTGTCAACAACACACAGAAAAAGGCATCAAATGACAGCACTAAACTCACACTTATCTATAATTACGCTGAATGTAAACGGCTTAAGTGCACCAATAAAGAGACAGAGAGCCACAGACTGGATAAAAAAACATGATGCGTCTATATGCTGCCTACAAGAGACATGCCTTAGACTTAGAGACACAAATAAACTAAAACTCAAAGGATGGAAAAAAATATATCAAGGAAACAACAATCAAAAAAGAGCAGGAGTGGCAATATCAATTCCTGACCAAATAGACTTTAAAGTTAAATCCACCACAAGTGATAAAAAAGGACACTACATAATGATTAAAGGGACAATTTACCAGGGAGATATAACCATATTAAATATTTATGCACCCAATGACAAGGCTGCAAGATACATAAAACAAACTCTAACAGAATTGACAAGTGAGATTAGACACCTCCACAATTATAGTAGGAGACTTCAAAACACCAATTTCAGTGACAGACAGGACATCCAGTAAGAAGCTGAACAAAAACACAGAAGATCTAATTGCCACAATCAACTAACTTGATCTCATAGACTTGTACAGAACACTCCATCCAACAGCTGCAAAGGAGACTTTCTTTTCTAGTGCATGTGGAACATTCTCTAGAATAGACCACATATTAGGTCATAAAGCAAACCTATATAGAATCCAGGACATTGAAATATTACAAAGCATCTTCTCAGACCATAAGGCCATAAAAGTAGAAATCAATAATGGGAAAACAAATCAAGTACTTGGAAACTGAACAATACCCTACTCAAAAAAGACTGGGTTATACAATACATTAAGGAGGGACTAAAGAAATTCATAGGATGCAATGCAACTTAAAACACTTCCTATCAAAACCTTTGGGACACAGCTAAAGCAGTGCTCGGAGGTCAATTTATATCAACTAATGCACACATATAAAGAAAGAAGAAAGAGCCAAAATCAAAGAACTGTCCCTACAACTTGAACAAATAGAAAGAGAGCAACAAAAGAAACCTTGAGGAACCAGAAGAAAACAAATAATAAAAATTAGAGCATAATTGAATGAATTAGAGAACAGAAAAACAATTGAAAGAGTTAACAAGCCCAAAAGCTGGTTCTTTGAAAAAATCAACAAAATTGATAAACCATTGGCCAGGCTGACTAAAGAAATACAGGAAAGGAAATAAATAACCCAAAAAAGAAATGAGATGGGCCATATCACAACAGACACAACTGAAATTAAAAGAATCCTATCAGATTACTTTAAAAAAATGTACTCTAAAAAATTTGAAAACCTAGAAGAAATCGATGAATTCCTAGAAACACACTAACTACCTAAGCTAAAACAAACAGAAGTAGAACAACTAAATAGATCCATAACAAAAAAGAGATTGAAGAGGTAATCAAAAAACTCCCCCCTCCCCCCAAAAAAAACCCTGGTCCTGACGGCTTCACTGTAGAGTTCTACCAAACTTTCAGAGAAGACTTAACACCACTACTACTAAAGGTATTTCAAAGCATAGAAAAGGATGGAATACTCCCTAACTTATTCTATGAAGCCAGCATATCCCTGGTACCAAAACCAGCTAAAGACAACACAAAAAAAGAAAATTACAGACTTATATCCTTCATGAACATAGATGCAAAATCCTCAACAAAATTCTAGCCAATAGAATTCAACAACATATCTAAAAAATAATCGACCTCAACCAAGTGGGATTTATACCAGGTATTTTTTTTAATGCAAGGATGGTTGAATATTAGAAAAACAATTAGTGTAATCCACCATATAAATAAAACAAAATACAAGAACCACTTGATTTTATGAATTGATGCAGAAAAGGCATTTGACAAAGTCCAGCACCCATTCATGATACAAACTTTCAACAAAATATGAATAGAAGGAAAACTCCTCAGCATAATAAAGGGCATTTATACAAAACCAACAGCCAACATCATCCTTAATGGAGACATTCTAAAAACATCCCCCTTAACAATGGGAACCAGACAAGGATGCCCCTTATCACCACTCTTATTCAACATTGTCCTGGAGGTCCTAGCCAGACCAATTAGGCTGGATAAAGAAATAAAGGGCATCCAGATTGGTAAGGAAGAAGTAAAAATATCTCTGTTTGCAGATGACATGATCTTATACACAGAAAACCCTAAAGAATCCTCAAGAAAACTACTGAAACTAATAGTTCAGCAGAGTATCAGGTTACAAGATAAACATACAAAAATTATTTGGACTCCTCTACATCAACGAAAAGAAGATCAATGAGGAAATCATCAAATCAATTCCATTCACAGTAGCCCCGAAGAAGATAAAATACTTAGGAATAAATCTAACCAGAAACGTAAAAGATCTATACAAAGAAAACTGCAAGGTACTACTACAAGAAACCAAAAGGGACATACGTAAGTGGAAAAACATACCTTGCTCATGGATAGGAAGACTTAACATTGTAAAAATGTCTATTCTACCAAAAGCCATCTATATATACAATGCAATTCTGATCCAAATTCCAGTGACATTTTTTAATGAGATAGAGAAACAAACCACCAACTTCGTATGGAAGGGAAAGAAGTCCTGGATAAGTAAAGCATTGCTGGAAAAGAAGAAGAAAGTGGGAGGCCTCACTCTTCCTGATTTTAGAACCTATTATACCACCACAGTAGTTAAAAGAGCCTGGTACAACAACAGACACATAGACCAATGGAACAGAATTGAGAATCCAGATATAAATCCATCCACATACAAGCAGCTGATATTTGACAAAGGCCCAGTGTCAGTTAATTGGGGAAAAGACAGTCTTTTTAACAAATGATGCTGGCATAACTGGATATCCATCTGCAAAAAACTGGAACAGGACCCATACCTCAGATCATGCACAAAAACTAACTCCAAATGGATCAAAGACATAAACATAAAGTCTAAAACGATAAAGATCATGGAAGAAAAAATAGAGACAACGTTAGGAGCCCTAATACATGGCATAAACTGAATACAAAACATTACTAAAAATGCTGAAGAGAAACCAGATAACTGGGAGCTATTAATAATAATCAAACACCTACGCTCATCTAAAGACCTCACCAAAAGAGTAAAAAGACCACCTACAGATTGGGAAAAAATTTTCAGCTATGACATCTCCTACCAGCACCTGATCTCTAAAGTCTACATGATTTTGCTAAGACTCAACTACAAAAAGACAAACAACCCAATTAAAAATGGGAAAACTATATGAACAGACACTTCACTAAAGACGACATTCAGGCATCTAACAGATACATGAAGTGCTCTCGATCATTAGCCATTAGAGAAATGCAAATCAAAACTACAATGAGATTCCATCTCACTCCAACAAGGCTGGCATTAATCCAAAAACACAAAATAATAAATGTTGGAGAGGCTTTGGAGACATTGCAACACTTATACACCGCTGGTGGGAATGTGAAATGGTACAACCATTTTGGAAATCTGTTCGGCGCTTCCTTAAAAAGCTAGAAATAGAACTACCATAGGACCCAGCGACCCTACTCCTCGGAATATATCCTAGAGAAATAAGAGCCTTTACACTAACAGGTATACGCACACCCATGTTTATTGCAGCACTATTTACAATAGCAAAAAAATGGAAGCAACCAAGGTACCCATCAAAGGATGAATGGGTAAATAAATTATGGTATATTCACACAATGGAATACTACGCATCAATAAAGAACAGTGATGAATCTGTGAAACATTTCATAACATGCAGGAACCCAGAAGGCATTATGCTGAGTGAAATTAGTCAGTTGCAAAAGGACAAATATTGTATAAGACCACTATTATAAGATCTTGAGAAATAGTTTAAACTGAGAAGAATGCATTGTTTTGCGGTTATGAGAGGAGGGAGGGAGGGAGGGTGGGAGAAGGATATTTACTAATTAGATAGTAGATAAGAACTACTTTAGGTGAAGGGAAGGACAACAGTCAATACAGCGGAGGTCAGCACAACTGGACTAAACCAAAAGCAAAGAAGTTTCCTGAATAAACTGAATGCTTCAAAGGTTAGCGAAGCAGGGGCAGGTGTTTGGGGACCGTGGTTTCAGGGGACATCTAAGTCCATTGGCATAATAAAATCCATTAAGAAAACATTCTGCATCCCACTTTGAAGGGTGGCGTCTGGGATCTTAAATGCTAGCAAGCAGCCATCTAAGGTGCATCAATGAGTCTCAACCCACCTGGATCAAAGGATAATGAAGAACACCAAGGACACAAGGTAATTACAAGCCCAAGAGACAGAAAGGGCTACATGAACCAGAGACTACATTATCCTGAGACCAGAAGATCTAGATGGTGCCCAGCCACAACCGATGACTGCCCTGACAGGGAACACAGCGGAGGACCCCTGAGGGAGCAGGGGAACAGTGGGATACAGACCCCAAATTCTCATAAGGACCCCAGTGGTCATGGTCCCCAGACCTTCTGTTGGCCCAGGACAGGAACCATTCCAGAAGCCAGCTCGTCGGACATGGATTGAACTGGACAATGGGTAGTAGAGGGATGTTGGTGAGGAGTGAACTACTTGGACCAGGTGGACACTTGAGACTATGTTGGCACCTCCTGACTGGAGGGGAGATGGCAGGGTAGAGGGGCTTAGAAGCTTGCAAAATGGACATGGAAAAAGAGAGTGGAAGGAGGGAGCAGGCTGTCTCATTAGGGGGGAGAGTAATTGGGGGTACGTAGCAAGGTGTATATGAAACCCTGGTGGAGTAGTGGTTAAGTGCTACAGCTGCTAACCAAAAGGTCAGCGGGTCGAATCCACCTAGGTGCTCCTTGGAAACTCTACAGGGCAGTTCTACTTTGCCCTATAGGGTCCCTATGAGTCGGAATTGACTCAATGGCAGTGGGTTTGGTTTTGGTAGCAAGGTGTATATAAGTTTTTATGAGAGAGACTGACTTGATTTGTAAACTTCCACTTAAAGCAAAATAGAAAATATATATTTATCATCAAATATAGAAAAAGAGGGGTCTTACTGGACTGGTTCACACTTGAGGACTCCCTGAAATCACTGCTTTGAGATACTCTTCAAACTTTGGACTGAAACTAATCCCAGTAGCTAAATAATAGATTGGCTCACAAAATAACGAATACCTCTCATAAGTAATGTGCCCCTTTAAAAAAATCATCTATATGAGAGCAAATGGTAAACAATTACTTTAAAACAAAGATAAGAATGTAAGAGTCAGGGGAATTAGATTATTGGAAGCTTGCAATTGCCTATCTAGGATACAACTATTGGTCTCTACTCCTCCAGAACAAAAGAAAGAAAGAAACCAAAGGCTCAAAGAAGAAACTAGTCTACACAGGACAAAGAGTCTGCATGAGCCATGACCTCATCTACCAGAAAAAAACTAGATGGTGCCCGGCTACCACCTCCGACCATTCTTATCAGGGCCACAGTAGATGGACCCTGATAGTATGGGACAAAAATGTGGAACAGAACCTCAAATTCATAAAAAACTAAACAAAAACCAGACTTACTCAACTGGTTGAGACTGCAGGACTACTGTCCTGAGATACTCTTTAAACCTTGAACTGAAACTAGACCCTGAGGTTATCTTTTAGCTAAATAATAGATAAAAAAAAAGAAAATTTTTTAAAGAATACCACCCATGACTACTGTGATCCTATAAAAAATCATCTTTATGAGACCAAATAGTCAACAATTACTTTAAAACCAAGGTAAGAATGCAAGGAGGCAGGGCAACTAGATTAATGAAAGTGGAACAACCACAACAGAAATATTGAGAAAGTTCACGAATCATGAAGAATGTACCCAATGTCACTGAACAATCTGTGCAGAAATTGTTGAATGAGAACCTAAACTGCTATATAAGCCTTCACTAGAAACATATTATTATACCAGAAAGAGTATTTTCTAATTTCCTTTGTGATTTCTTCTTTGAACCAAGAATTATTTAGAAGTACACTGCTTAATTTTCTACTATTTGGAAAATTTATAGATATTTTATTGTTATTGGTTTCTAATTTCATAGCATTGTGGTCAGATAACATACTCTATGATGCCGATCCTCCTAAATGTATTGAAAGCTGTTTTAGGGCAGTGGCATAGTGGTTAAGGGATGTGGCTGCTAACCAAAAGGTCAGCAGTTTGAATTCACCAGTGGCTCCATGGAAACTTCATGGGGCAGTTCTACTCTGTCCGATGGAGTCACTATGAATCAGAATCGACTCAACAGTATAAGGTACTTAAGGTCCCCTGGTGGTACATTGGTTAAGCACTCGGATGCTAACCGAAGGCTTAGAGGTCCGAATGCACCAGCTGCTTTGTAGGAGAAAGATGTGGCAGTCTTCTTCCATAAGATTACAGCCTTGGAAACCCTATGAGGCACTTATACCCAGTACTAGGGTCGCTATGAGTCAAAACTGACTCACTAGCAATGGGTATCTAAAGTCCTTAGGTGGCACAAGTGGTTTGCTTTTGTCTACTAACCTGAAGGTTGGTGGTTCAAACCCACCCAGTGGCACCACAGAATAAGGGCCTGGCAATCTGCTTCCATAAAGATTAGAGCCAAGAAAACCCTATGGAACAGTTCTACCGTAACACATGGGGTCACCACGAGTTAGAATTTGGGTTATATGGTCTAGTTTGATGAATGCTGCATGTATACTTGCAAAGAATTAGACTCTGCAATGGTTAAGTGTATTCTTTCTGTAAATGGCAATTAGGTTAATTTGGTTGATAATGCTATTCAAATCTTTTATATCCTTACTGATTTCTCTATGTGTTCTAACAATTAAAAAGGAAGAGGTGTTACTATCTCTTTTTGTTTGACTTTCTGCAATTTGAATATGATATGCCTGGGTGCAGATTTTTTCGTATATACCTTGCTTTGTCACTATGAGTCGGAATCGGCCCGACAGCAACAGGTTTTGGTTTTGAATTTATCTTGCTTGGTGAAAAAAAAATTTTTTTTTTTATTTCAGTGTTTTCTGGGGCTACTGGATTTGTAGTTTGGTGTCTGTCAACAATTTTGGAAAATTCTCAGTCCTTACTGCTTCAAGTCTTTCTTCTGTTCCTTTCTCTCTTCTCCTCTTAGTATTCCCATTATGCACATGTTACATGTTTTGTGATTGCCCCACAGTTCTTGGATAGTCCTTTTTTCCCTCCAATCTTTTTTCTCTTTGACTTTCAGTTTGAGAAGTTGCTACTGAAATATCTTCAAGCTCACTGATTCTTCCCTCAGCTATTTCCAGTAGGTGCATCAAATGCCTTATTCATTTCTGCTGCAAATTTTGATTTCTCACATTTCCTTATTGTTCACAATTTTTTTGGTTAGACTACTCATCTATTCTTGCCTGTTGTCCACTTTTTCCATCAGAGCCCTTAACATATTAATCATAGTCATTTGAAATCCCCAGTCTGATAATTCTAACACCTCTGGCATTATCTGAGTCTGCTTGTGATACCTGCCCTTTCTCTTCAGATTGTTTTTTGCTTTATAGTATGCCTTGTAATTTTCTGTTGAAAGCCAACATGATGTATAGGTAAAAGGAACTTATTCTTTTGGGTGTAAAGTTTTGTAATGTTCATGCAGAGGTAAAGTGTGGGGGAAGGGAATGCTTGTATGGAACATAAGTCATATTATGTCACTCTTCTACTTAAACTTTGCCTTTTCTCTCAAAGGAAAAGTCAAAGTCCTCTAAGTGGCTAACAAGTCCTACATGATCTGGCTTCCATTACTACTTTGGTCTCACCTCCTACTGCATTCCCCCCTTGCTCCATTACAGCCTTTCTGGTTTCCTTACTGTTTCTCTAACACATCAGGCATGCTCTTGCCTCAGGACCTTTGTACTTGTGTCCTCTCCTGAAATGGTCTTTCTTCAGCCATTCCCACGGCTTGTGCTCGACTCAAATGTCACCTTATCATAGACACCTTCCTTTCTACCCTACATTAAAAGCAATCCTCCTTCCCGCATCTACCTTCTCACCCTCTCCTAGAATTCCCTTTCCTCTTATGCAGCTTCATGCTTTTCTCCAAAGCACATTTCACCATCTTATTTGTCTGTTTATTTATTATCTATCTTCCTGACTATAGGATGTATGTTCCATGAGGGCAGAGTCTTGCCGTTTTTCATTCACTGCTGGATACCCACTGCCTAGAACAGTGCCCAGTACATAGCAGCACTCAATAAACATTTGTTGGATAGAATACTAAAGAATAGACTAATCAACGGAAAGATGCAATTATTGGGCAGCACTGAGAACTAGAAAACCTGCTTTAGAGCCTTGATTCTGACTCCATAAAAAGTTTCCCAATGACTTCCCCTTTCTGCTTCCCTAGACCTCCTTGCTCCAGCCCCATCTCTTTCATAGCCTTTCCAGCTTTCCACCCAATGCTGGAAGCGGCAGTGCCTGAAGCAGACGGTCCACCGGGCACAGGTAGGACACAAAGTGATGGTGCAAGGGCAGGGAAGGCAGCTGCGATAGCTTATCCATATCCATACCTTAGCTTTGGTTGGCTGTGCTGAAAAAGATCCACGTAAATCCTGTAGGATGCCACTAGACAACATAATAGAGAATTTGTCGTAAAATAAGGAAGAGTTCACTGACTCAGCTGATAAGACATTGAGACTCTTCATCTTGGAGTTGTCTAGTCATCCAGGCACTGGGCACAATCTTTAGTTCACAAAGAAGCCATGGTATAAAAGATCTAACTGTGAAAACAGATTGTTTGGGCTCAGATCCTGACTCTGTCACTTACCAACTATGGTATCTTGGAAAATTTGTGTCATTAAACTGGGTCAGTTAAAAGGATATAATATCAATCACATACAGATTTTGGAAGGATTAAATAAGTGTGAAGTGGTAACTACAGAAACGGGCACAGAGGGAGGGCTCTATGAGAGGTATTGTTACAATTATTAAATATTACCATCACCACCCCAGTACACACAAAATGAACTTCAGTATTTTCAAGGGTGGGAAAATTAATATACAGAAAAAAATTATTTTTAATGCTCTTTTAACACAGATATCATCTAAGCCTTCGTAATTACACCATGTGATGCAAAAAGACCAAAACTGTCTATAAACCTTTGATGAAGAAAATCATCGTAATTTCAAAAAGAATGAAATATCTTACTGTAAAGTTTTCACCCACCTTGTTCTTCCCAACACCTATGAGAAGTCCTAATCGCACACAAAGATAAAAGAGCAAAATAGGATGAAAATCCCAATGAATTAATGTCGGAAAATTGTATGATGTTCTTTAACATTAAAAATAAATAAATCTGACTTTAAACTAAAGTATTACACACTACTAAAAACTTGATCATGACATGTAATAGAGAGTTTAATGTACATTTTCACCCATATGAATTAAAAAAATTTTTTAAATAATTTTTATTGAGCTTTAAGTGAACATTTACAAACCAAGTCAGTCCGTCACATATAAGCCTATATACACCTTACTCCATACTCCCACTTACTCTCCCCCTAATGAGTCAGCCCTTCCAGTCTCTCCTTTCGTGGCAATTTTGCCAGTTTCTAACCCTCTCTACCCTCCCATCTCCCCTCCAGACAGGAGATGCCAACACAGTCTCAAGTGTCCACCTGATACAAGTAGCTCACTCTTCATCAGCATCTCTCTCCTACCCATTGTCCAGTCCCTTCCATGTCTGATGAGTTGTCTTCGGGAATGGTTCCTGTCCTGGGCCAACAGAAAGTTTGGGGACCATGACCGCCAGGATTCCTCTAGTCTCAGTCAGATCATTAAGTCTGGTCTTTTTTTATGAGAATTTGGGGTCTGCATCCCACTGATCTCCAGCTCCCTCAGGGGTTCTCTGTTGTGCTCCCTGTCAGGGCAGTCATCGGTTGTGGCCGGGCACCAACTAGTTCTTCTGGTCTCAGGATGATGTAAGTCTCTGGTTCATGTGGCCCTTTATATCTCTTGAGCTCAGAGTTATCGTGTGACCTTGGTGTTCTTCATTCTCCTTTGCTCCAGGTGGGTTGAGACCAATTGATGCATCTTAGATGGCCGCTTGTTAGCATTTAAGACCCCAGACGCTACATTTCAAAGTGGGATGCAGAATGTCTTCATAATAGTATTATTTTGCCAATTGACTTAGAAGTCCCCTCAAACCATGTTCCCCAGACCCCCGCCCCTGCTCCGCTGACCTTAGAAGCATTCATTTTATCCCGGAAACTTCTTTGCTTTTGGTCCAGTCCAGTTGAGCTGACCTTCCGTGTATTGAGTGTTGTCCTTCTCTTCACCTAAAGTAGTTCTTATCTACTAACTAATCAGTAAACAACCCTCTTCCACCCTCCCTCCCCCCCTCGTAACCACAAAAGTATGTGTTCTTCTCAGTTTATACTATTTCTCAAATCTTATAATAGTGATCTTATACAATATTTGTCCTTTTGCCTCTAATTTCACTCAGCATAATGCCTTCCAGGTTCCTCCATGTTATGAAATATTTCACAGATTCGTCACTGTTCTTTATCGATGGGTAGTATTCCATTGTGTGAATATACCACAATTTATTTAACCATTCATCCGTTGATGGACACCTTGGTTGCTTCCAACTTTTTGCTATTGTAAACAGAGCTGCAATAAACATGGGTGTGCATGTATCTGTTTGTGTGAAGGCTCTTATTTCTCTAGGGTATATTCCGAGGAGTGGGATTTCTGGGTTGTATGGTAGTTCTATTTCTAACTGTTTAAGATAACGCCAGATAGATTTCCAAAGCGGTTGTACCATTTTACATTCCCACCAGCAGTGTATAAGAGTTCCAATCTCTCCGCAGCCTCTCCAACATTTATTATTTTGTGTTTTTTGGATTAATGCCAGCCTTGTTGGAGTGAGATGGAATCTCATCGTAGTTTGAATTTGCATTTCTCTAATGGCTAATGATCAAGAGCATTTTCTCATGTATCTGTTAGCTACCTGAATATCTTCTTTGGTGAAGTGCGTGTTCATATCCTTTGCCCACTTCTTGATTGGGTTGTTTGTCTTTTTGTGGTTGAGTTTTGACAGAATCATATAGATTTTAGAGATCAGGCGCTGGTCGGAGATGTCATAGCTGAAAATTCTTTCCCAATCTATAGGTGGTCTTTTTACTCTTTTGGTGAAGTCTTTAGATGAGCATAGGTGTTTGATTTTTAGGAGCTCCCAGTTATCTGGTTTCTCTTCGTCATTTTTGGTAATGTTTTGTATTCTGTTTATGCCTTGTATTACGGCTCCTAAGGTTGTCCCTATTTTTTCCTCCATGATCTTTATCATTTTAGTCTTTATGTTTAGGTCTTTGATCCACTTGGAGTTAGTTTTTGTGCATGGTGTGAGGTATGGGTCCTGTTTCATTTTCTTGCAAATGGATATCCAGTTATGCAGCACCATTTGTTAAAAAGACTATCTTTTCCCCAATTAACTGACACTGGGCCTTTGTCAAATATCAGCTGCTCATATGTGGATGGATTTATATCTGGGTTCTCAATTCTGTTCCATTGGTCTATGTGTCTGTTGTTGTACCAGTACCAGGCTGTTTTGACTACTGTGGCTGTATAATAGGTTCTGAAATCAGGTAGAGTGAGGCCTCCCACTTTCTTCTTTTTCAGTAATGCTTTGCTTATCCGAGGCTTCTTTCCCTTCCATATGAAGTTGGTGATTTGTTTCTCTATCACATTAAAAAATGACATTGGAATTTGGATCGGAAGTGCATTGTATGTATAGATGGCTTTTGGTAGAATAGACATTTTTACTATGTTAATTCTTCCTATCCATGAGCAAGGTATGTTTTTCCACTTAAGTAGGTCCTTTTTAGTTTCTTGTAGTAGTACTTTGTAGTTTTCTTTGTATAGGTCTTTTACATCTTTGGTAAGATTTATTCCTAAATATTTTATCTTCTTGGTGGCTACTGTGAATGGTATTGATTCGGTATTTCCTCTTCGATGTTCTTTTTGTTAATGTAGAGGAATCCAAGTGATTTTTGTATGTTTATCTTATAACCTGAGACTCTGCCAAACTCTTCTATTAGTTTCAGTAGTTTTCTGGAGGATTCCTTAGGGTTTTCTGTGTATAAGATCATGTCATCTGCAAATAGAGATAATTTTACTTCCTCCTTGCTAATGCCGATGCCCTTTATTTCTTTTTCTAGCCTAATTGCTCTGGCTAGGACCTCTAGCACAATGTTGAATAAGAGCGGTGATAAAGGGCATCCCTGTCTGGTTCCCGTTCTCAAGGGAAATGCTTTCAGGCTCTCTCCATTTAGAGTGATGTTGGCTGTTGGCTTTGTATAGATGCCCTTTATTATGTCGAGGAATTTTCCTTCAATTCCTATTTTGCTGAGAGTTTTTATCATAAATGGTTTTTGGACTTTGTCAAATGCCTTTTCTGCATCAATTGATAAGATCATCTGGTTTTTGTCTTTTGTTTTATTTATATGGTGGGTTACATTAATGGTTTTTCTAATATTACACCAGCCTTGCATACCTGGTATAAATACCACTTGGTCACGATGGATTAATTTTTTGATATGTTGTTGAATTCTATTGGCTAGAATTTTGTTGAGGTTTTTGCATCTATGTTTTTGTGATGTCTTTACCTGGTTTTGGTATCAGGGATACGGTGGCTTCATAGAATGAGTTAGGTAGTATTCCGTCATTTTGTATGCTTTGAAATACCTTTAATAGTAGTGGTGTTAACTCTTCTCTGAAAGTTTGGTAGAACTCTGCAGTAAAGCCATCCGGGCCAGGGCTTTTTTTTTGTTGGGAGTTTTTTGATTACCGTTTCAATCTCTTTTTCTGTTATGGGTCTATTTAGTTGTTCTACTTCTGATTGTGTTAGATAGGTAGTGTTTTTCCAGGAATTCATCCATTTCTTCTAGGTTTGCAAATTTGTTAGAGTACAATTTTTCGTAATAATCTGATATGATTCTTTTAATTTCGGTTGGGTCTGTTGTGATGTGGTCCATCTCGTTTCTTATTCAGGTTATTTGTTTCCTTTCCTGTATTTCTTTACTCAGTCTGGCCAATGGTTTATCAATTTCTTTAATTTTTTCAAAGAACCAGCTTTTGGCTTTGTGAATTCTTTCAATTGTTTTCCTGTTCTGTAATTCATTTAGTTCAGCTTTAATTTTCATTATTTGTTTTCTTCTGGTGCCTGATGGATTCTTTTGTTGCTCGCTTTCTATTTGTTCAAGTTGTAGGGACAGTTCTCTGATTTTGGCTCTTTCTTCTTTTTGTATTTGTGCATTTATCGATATAAGTTGACCTCTGAGCACTGCTTTCGCTGTGTCCCAGAGGTTTTGATAGGAAGTGTTTTCATTCTCGTTGCATTCTATGAATTTCTTTATTCCCTCCTTAATGTCTTCTATAACCCAGTGTTTTTTCAGGAGGGTATTGTTCAGTTTCCAAGTATTTGATTTCTTTTCCCTAATTTTTCTGTTATTGATTTCCACTTTTATGGCCTTATGGTCTGAGAAGAAGCTTTGTAATATTTCGATATTTTGGATTCTGCAAAGGTTTTTGTTATGACCTAATATGTGGTCTATTCTGGAGAATGTTCCATGTGCACTAGAAAAAAAGTATACTTTGCAGCAGTTGGGTGGAGTGTTCTGTATAAGTCAATGAGGTCAAGTTGGTTGACTGTAGCAATTAGGTCTTCCGTGTATTGAGCTTCTTACTGGATGTCCTGTCCTTCTCCGAAAGTGGTGTGTTGAAGTCTCCTACTATAATTGTGGAGATGTCTATCTCATTTTTCAGTTCTGTTAAAGTTTGTTTTATGTATTGTACAGCCCTGTCATTGGGTGCATAAATATTTAGTATGGTTATATCTTCCTGGTCAATTGTCCCTTTAATCATTATGTAGTGTCCTTCTTTATCCTTTGTGGTGGATTTAACTTTAAAGTCTATTTTGTCAGAAATTAATATTGCTACTCCTGCTCTTTTTTGCTTATTGTTTGCTTCATATATTTTTCCATCCTTGGAGTTTGAGTTCGTTTGTGTCTCTAAGTCTAAGGTGTGTCTCTTGTAGGCAGCATATAGACAGATCATGTTTCTTTATCCAGTCTGAGACTCCCTGTCTCTTTATTGGTGCATTTAGTCCATTTACATTCAGCATAATTATAGATAAGTATGTGTTGAGCGCTGTCATTTTGATGCTGTTTTATGTGTGTTGTTGACAATTTCATTTTTCCACTTACTTTTTTGTGCTGAGACGGTTTTCTTTGTAGATTGTGTGTTTCTCATTTTCATAGTATTTGACTTTGTGTTTGCTGAGTCGTTATGTTTTTCTTGGTTTTTGTTTTGAGTTATGGACTTGTTATGCCTCTTTGTGGTTTCCTTAATATTTACCCCTATTTTTCTAAGTAAAAACCTAACTTGTATTGTCCTATATCGCCTTGTATCTCTCTCCATATGGCAGTTCTATGCCACCTGTATTTAGTCCCTCTTTTTGATTATTGTGATCTTTTACATATTGACTTCAACGATTCCCTGTTTTGAGCATTTTTTTTTAATTAATCTTAATTTGTTTTTGTGATTTCCCTATTTGAGTTGATATCAGGATGTTTTGTGACCTTGTGTTGTTTTGGTATCCGATATTATTGGTTTTCTGACCAAACGATTTCCTTTAGTATTTCTTGTAGCTTTGGTTTGGTTTTTGCAAATTCTCTAAGCTTGTGTTTATCTGTAAATATCTTAATTTCACCTTCATATTTCAGAGAGAGTTTTGCTGGGTATATGATCCTTGGCTGGCAGTTTTTCTCCTTCAGTGCTCTGTATATGTCATCCCACTGCCTTCTTGCCTGCATGGTTTCTGCTGAGTAAAAGTCTGAACTTATTCTTATTGATTCTCCCTCGTAGGAGACCTTTCATTTATCCCTGGCTGCTTTTAAAATTTTATCTTTGGTTTTGGCAAGTTTGATGATAATATGTCTTGGTGATTTTCTTTTTGGATCAATCTTAAATGGGGTTCGATGAGCATCTTGGATAGATATCCTTTTGTCTTTCATGATGTCAGGGAAGTTTTCTGTCAGCAGATCTTCAATTATTCTCTCTGTGTTTTCTGTCCTCCCTCCCTGTTCTGGGACTCCAATCACACGCAAGTTATCCTTCTTGATAGAGTCCCACATGATTCTTAGGGTTTCTTCATTTTTTTTAATTCTTTTATCTGATTGTTTTTTCAGCTATGTTGGTGTTAATTCCCTGGTCCTCCAGATCTCCCACTCTGCATTCTAATTGCTCGAGTCTGCTCCTCTGACTTCATATTGTGTTGTCTAATTGTGTAATTTTATTGTTAATCTTTTGGGTTTCTGAATGCTGTCTCTCTATGGATTCATGCAACTTATTAATTTTTCCACTATGTTCTTGAATAATCTTTTTGAGTTCTTCAACTGTTTTATCAGTGTGTTCCTTGGCTTTTTCTGCAGATTGCCTTATTTCATTTCTGAGGTCATCCCTGATGTCTTGAAGCATTCTGTAAATTAGTTTTTTATATTCTGTATCTGATAATTCCAAGATTGTATCTTCATTTGGGAAAGATTTTGATTCATTTGGGGGGTTGTAGAAGCAGTCATGGTCTGCTTCTTTATGTGCTTTGATATCGACTGCTGTCTCCGAGCCACGACTAAGATATTGTAGTGATTTATTCTATATTTGCTCACTGAGTCTTACCTTGTTTTGTTTTCTTTCAATATACATGGATGGGCTACTAGATTGTGCTGTCTTGATTGTTGTAGCCCTTGACTTACTTATGACCTATTACGAGCTGGTTTGGGTTGTTACCAGATATATATGCCTGAGTCCATTCACTATTCTTGAGTAGAGTCTGATTTTGGGTCAAGTGTGTGATGCAGCCTATCACCTATCCACCTTGAGAAGTAGTGGGGATAGTTGTGTGCCCCAGATTCTAGTAGCAGCTGGGGTTCACACTCTGGGGGGGGCAGGATGCTGACAGGTTTCCCCCATATGTCAGTGAGGTAGGTGTGTCTCTATTCCTAAAGCACTTTGGTGGGTGGGCTCTGCAGCTGTACCTTAGGCCCCCAATGCAAGTACCTCTACAGATTGGTAGGTGTCACCCTCCTTAGACCCCTAAAGCAGGAGGCTAGGTGGTGTGGGGGGAGCTTCAGCCCTCAGTTCCCTGTTGTGGGTCAGTGAGGGCTCCGTTCAGTACGCAGAGATATCAGACCTGGGAAACTTGTCTTTCCAGTAAATCCGCTAAAAAAATGCAGTCAGATCCCTATCAGAAATGCCTTTGCATTATAATAGCCACCTTGTTCCCTGTAGGGATGAAAGCTGGAGACTGGATCACATATGCTTGGCTGGAGCTGGTTCTGTGTTTTTAGTCCAATTAGGGAAGGATTTTTGGTTCCTGGGTTTTTTGTGGTTGCTTTTCTCAGGCCGGAAGAATGGGTTAGAAAAAGACCAAAAAAAAAAAAAGGGGGGGGGGGAAGAAAAACCACGGAGCAGTTCTCCCTCTGGCTCAGGAAATTCCAATGTTAATGAAGCCGCCTGGGAAGAGGAGGAGAGGGTTCATAAAAACAGGAGAGGGTAGCACCTCGGAATATAGACAAAGTTACTTATCTTGCTTGGGATGACTTTTATCTGAGATTCCCGAGGGGCATGTTGCCTATGTGCACTGGCTGGGTAGAGATTGCCCCCAAGGGTCTGGCCCGCAGATGCCGCAGTGAGTTCCTCCACTGCCACTACACGCTGCACTCCCAGCTCCAAAACCAGACGCTGCCTCCCGGGGACTTCTCCTCCCACCAGCCGCATCACTGCGCCGCCCGCGCTGACTGGCTGGCCCCCCTCCTGAGGTCAGTTCAGGGGGGTAGGGCTGCGCTCCGTGTTTGCACCTTCACAGGATGTCCTGCTCAGCTCCCCTGCACCCAGTCCAAAGCCCTGAGTCAAGGTTCCTCGGCTGGGACGCTGCACTCCCGGCTCCAATACCAGTCGCTGCCTCCCGGGGACTTCTCCCGCCAGCCGCATCCCCGCGCCGCCCGTGCAGACCAGCTGGGCCCCCTCCCGGTGTCAGTTCAGGGGGGTAGGGCTGCGCCCCATGTTTGCACCATCACAGGATGTTGTGTTCAGCTCCCCTGCATCCATTCCTAAGCCCGGCGCCAAGGTTACCTGACTGAGACGCTGGCTCCAGGCTCCAAAAACAGTCTCTACTTCCCCGTAGTTGTTCATTCTCCGTCTCTGTCACTCAGGTCAACTCTTTAAATCTGTGTTTGTTGCTCAGGGTTCGTAGATTGTCATGTATGTGATCGATTCACTTGTTTTTCTGAGTCTTTGTTGCAAGAGGGATCCGAGGTAGCGTCTACCTAGTCAGCCATCTTGGCTGGAAGCCCTTGTTGGGAGTTTTTGATTAACTTTTCAATCGCTTTTGTTATGGGTCTATTTAGTTGTTCTACTTCTGATCGTGTTAGTTTAGGCAGGTAGTATGTTTCTAGGAATTCATCCGTTTCTTCTAAGTTTTCAATTTGTTAGAGTACAATTTTTGTAGTAATCTGATATGATTCTTTTAATTTCTGTTGGGTCTGTTGTGATATGGCCCATCTCATTTCTCATCTGGGTTATTTGTTTCCTTTCCTGTATTTCTTTAGTCAGTCTGGCCAATGGTTTATCAATTTTTTATATTTTTTCAAAGAACCCTCTTTTGGCTTTGTTAATTCCTTCAGTTGTTTTTCTGTCCTCTAATTCATTTAATTCTGCTGTAATTTTTATTATTTGTTTTCTTCTGGTGCCTGATGGATTCTTTTGTTGCTCGCTTTCTATTTGTTCAAGTTGTAGGGACAGTTCTCTGATTTTGGCTCTTTCTTCTTTATGTATGTGCGCATTTATCAATATAAATTGACCTCTGAGCACTGCTTTCGCTGTGTCCCAGAGGTTTGATAGGAAGTGTTTCAGTCTCGTTGCACTCTATGAATTTCTTTATTCCCTCCTTAATGTCTTCTATAACCCAGTCTTTTTTGAGCAGGGTATTGTTCAGTTTCCAAGTATTAGATTTCTTTTCCCTGATTTTTCTGTTATTGATTTCTACTTTTATGGCCTTATGGTCTGAGAAGATGCTTTGTAATATTTCAACGTTTCGGATTCTGCAAAGGATTGTTTTATGACCTAATATGTGATCTATTTTAGAGAATGTTCCATGTGCACTAGAAAAAAAGTATACTTTGCAGCAGTTGGGTGGAGTGTTCTGTATAAGTCTATGAGGTCAAGTTGGTTGATTGTAGCAATTAGATCTTCCGTGTCTCTATTGAGCATCTTACTGGAAGTCTTATCCTTCACCGAAAGTGGTGTGTTGAAGTCTCCTACTATAATTGTGGAGGCGTCTATCTCACTTCAATTCTGTTAAAGTTTATGTATTGTACAACCCTGTCATTGGGTGCATAAATATTTAATATGGTTATATCTTCCTGGTCAATTGTCCCTTTAATCATTATGTAGTGTCCTTCTTTATCCTTTGTGGTGGATTTAACTTCAGAGTCTATTTTGTCAGAAATTAATATTGCCACTCCTGCTGTTTTTTGATTGTTGTTTGCATGATGTATTTTTTCCATCCTTTGAGTTTTAGTGTGTGTCTCTAAGTCTAAGGTGTGTCTCTTGTAGGCAGCATATAGAAAGATCGTGTTTTTTTATCCAGTCTGCAACTCTCTATTGGTGCATTTAGCCCATTTACATTTAGCGTAATAATAGATAAGTATGAATTTAGTGCTGCCATTTTGATGCCTTTTTCTGTGTGTTGTTGACAATGTCATTTTTCCACTTACTTTTTTTGTGCTGAGAAGTTTTTCTATGTAAATTGTGTGCTCCTCATTTTCATAGTAGTTGAATTTATTTTTGCTAAGTCGTTATGTTTATCTTGGTTTTCATTTTGAAGTACGGACTTGTTAGACCTCTTTGTTGTTACCTTAATATTTACTCCTATTTTTCTAAGTAAAAGCCTAATTTGTATCGTCCTTTTTTTTTGTATCTCCATGTTTTCCTCTCCATATGGAAGATCTATGCCTCCTATATTTAGTCCCTCTTTTTTGATTATTGTAATCTTTTACATAATGACTTCAACTATTCCCTGTTTTGAGCATTTTTTCTTTTTTAAATAAATCATATTTTTGTGTGTGATTTCCCTATTTGAGTTTATATCAGGATGTTTTGTTCCGTGACCTTGTTTTGTATTTGTATCTGATATTATTGATATTCTGACCAAAGAATTTCCTTTAGTAATTCTTGTAGCTTTGGTTTGGTTTTTGCAAATTATCTAAGCTTGCGTTTATCTGTAAATGTCTTAATTTCACCTTCATATTTGAGAGAGAGTTTTGCTGGATATATGATCCTTGGCTGGCAGTTTTTCTCCTTCAGTGCTCTATATATGTCATCCCATTGCCTTCTTGACTGCATAGTTTCTGCCGAGTAGTCAGAACTTATTCTTATTGATTCTCTTTGTAGGTGACTTTTCGTTTATCCCTGGCTGCTTTTCAGATTTTCTCTTTATCTTTGGTTTTGGCCAGTTTGATGATAATATGCTTTGGTGATTTTCTTTTGGGATCTATCTTGTATGGTGTTCGATGAGCATCTTGTATAGATATCCTTTCATCTTTCACAATGCCAGGGTAGTTTTCTGCCAACAGATCTTCAACTATTCTCTCTGTATTTTCTGTTTTCCCTCCCTGTTCTGGAACTCCAAACACATGCAAGTTATTCTTCTTGATAAGAGTCCCACATGATTTTTAGGGTTTTTTAATTCTTTTATCTGATTTTTCTTCAACTATATTGGTGTCAATTGCCTTATCCTCTAACTCCCCCACTCTGCATTCCAGTTCCTCAATTCTGCTCCTCTGACTTCCTGTGGAGTTGTCTAATTCTGTAATTTTATTATTAATCCTTTGGATTTCTGAATGCTGTCTCTCTATGGATTCTTGCAGCTCATTAATTTTTTCACTATGTTCTTGAATAATCTTTTTGATTTCTTCAACCGCTTTATCAGTGTGTTCCTTGGCTTTTTCTGCAGATTTCCTTATTTCATTTCTGAGATCATCTCTGACGTCTTGAAGCGTTCTGTGTATTGGTTTTTTATATTCTACATCTGGCAATTCCAGGAATGTATCTTCATTTGGTAAAGATTTTGATTCTTTAATTTGGGGATTTGTAGAAGCAATCATGGTCTGCTTCTTTATGTGATTTGATATCGACTGCTGTCTTCGAGCCATCTATAATATATTGTAATGATTTATTTTATATTTGCTCACTGAGGTTTATCTTCTTGTTTTGGTTTGTTTCAATATACCCAGATGGGCTACTAGATTGTGCTATCTTGATTACTGTAGCCTTTGAATCAGTTATGTCCTATTACCAGCTGGTTTGAGCTGTTACCAAATATATGAGCCTATGAGTCCATTCACTATTCTTGAACAGAATCAGCTTAGGTGTGCTGATTGTGGGTCACCTAGTGTGTGGTGTAGGCTGTCACCTCTTTACTTAGAGGAGTAGTGGTTGTATGCACCAGATTCTAGTTGCAGCATGGGGTCACACTCCGAGGAGGGCAGGATGCTGACAGCCTTCCCCCATGTGCCAGTGAGGTAGGAGTTTCTCTATTCCTAGAGCACTTTGGTGGGTGCGCTCTGCTGCTGTACCTTAGGCACCCAATGCTTGTACCTCTAAAGAGTGGTAGGCGTCACTATCCTCAGACCCCTTTAGCAGGTGGTTAGGTGGTGTGGGTGGAGCTTTAGCCCTCAGTTCCCTGCTGTGGATTAGCGAGGGCTCTGTTTAATAGGTAGAGAGGTATCAGAGCTCCAAAACTTGTCTTTCCACTGCTTTGCTAAAACTATTACAGTCAGATCTCTATTAGAATTGCCTTTGCATTATAATAGCCACCTGGTTCCCTGTACGGATGAAAGCCAGAGTCTGTGGATCTCTTTTGCTTGGCTGGAGCTGGTTCTGTATGATTCCAGTTAAGGAAAGTCAGTGAAGGATTTTTCTCTCCCAGATAGTTAATTGCTGCTTCTCTCAGGCCAGGAGAATGGGTTAGGAAAAAAAAAACCCGCAGAGCACTTCACTCCCTGGCCCAGGAAATTCCAATGTTAATGAAGCCATCTGGGGCAGGGAGGGGAGGGATCAGATAGATAGGAAAGAGTAGCACGATATAGACAAAGTTACTTATCTTGTTTGGTGAAGACTTTTATCTGAGATCCCAGAAAGGCGTGTAGCCTGTGTGTGCTGGCTGGGTTGAGATTGCCCCCGAGGGTCAGGCCTGCATCCTGTGCTTGCGCTGTCTCAGGAAGCCGTGATCAGCTCCTTCGCTCCTAGTCTAAAGCCCATTGCCAAGGTTTTCTGGCTGGAAAGCTGCACTCCAGGCACCAAAGCCAGTTGCTCCTTCCCCGTGATCTCTCCTACTTCTGTTAGCTGCGTCAGCATGTAGCCTGCATGCGCTGGCTGGGTTTCCCACTGAGGTTTCTCCAAGGGGTTAGGGCTTTTTCCCGTGCTTTTGCCATCTCAGGAAGCTGTGATCTGCTCCTCTGTGCTTAGACCAAAGGCCAGGGCCAATGTTTTCTGACTGGGACACTGGCTCCAGGCTCCGAAAACAGTCTCTGCTTCCCCGTGGGTTCTCGTTCTCCTGTCAGCCGCGTCAGTGTGCAGCCTGCTTGCACTGGCTGAGTCTCTGCCGAGGTTACTCCAGGGGGTTAGGGGTTAGGGGTTAGGGCTACGTCCTGTGTTTGCCCCATCTCAGTAAGCTGTGATCAGCCCAACCACTCTGGCACCAGGGAAGTGCAAGGGCTCAAGGGCTGTGGCGGAGGACGCCAGTTCCAGAAGCAGTCGCTGCTTCACCGTGCGGCTTTTCTCTCCCTTGTCACTCAGGTCATCTCCTTAGTTCCGTGTTTGATGGCCAGGTTCATAGATTGTCATATATGTGATCGATTCACTTGTTTTTCAGAGTCTTCTTTGCAAAAGGGATCTGTGGTAGCTTCTACCTAGTCAGCCATCTTGGCCCTGCCTCCAGCAAATGGAGTTTCTTAAAAGGAAGTGTAACCATAATTCTCCACCAGAAAAGGAAGAAGAAGGGAGGAAAGGAGGCATTCCTAACAAAACAAGAAAACGTGTGCTCTGCTGCTGTTGTCTTTCTTTTTATCCAATGATATTTCTGCCCAACATCAAGTCAAATAAGCACAAAATATTGATCCCTATCTGCCATTCTGCTTAAGCAGTGATAATGGGATGAACTTGAAAACCTGGATTACACAGATATTTCTTTAAGAGGAATGAAAATTGGTGCAACAGTACATGTAATTCAAAAGTTAATAGGACTCCTATTTATTCTACTTGCCTTCTTTAAAATTAGCTTAATTTTCATATCTCAGTGTCAATCAAGCAAAAAAAAAAATACTACCATAAAGAATTAATAGTGGACTGACTGGTATTAGTTTTGTTTTTTTTTCCTCTCTTCCAGAATGTTCTGAAATCAGATGGTGGTGATGGTTGCACAATACAGTGAATAGAGTAAAAGCAACAGAATTGGACACTCCAAAATATTGAATTTTATGTTATATGAAGTATATCTCAACTTAAGTAAAGAATTAACAGCAGTCTTTATCGGCAATAAGACATTCATCCTTGATCAGAAGCAAAGAGCCCTTTACGTGGTATTAAGGACAAAAAACAGTGAAAATTCTAAGACAGTATCTGGAGTTCTTTTTTCTCTTGGTTTTCCCCTTTCCCCAAACCATCACTATTCTTTTTGCCCTGTCTTCTTCTAGTTTTACCCAACATTGCTAAATAGGGAAGACATTTTATATCATTACAAAGCATCCTAAATCAGCCAAGGGTTTTTCTCCTTCACCAAGCTTGGACTAACTGGAAACCTCTCATGGGTGTGAAAGCTCCTGGCCTTGAAGCTTTCTTCTTTCAGTTCCCCCAAATCAAGGGGGTTTTGTTTCAAAATCAAAATACAGCTGAATGAGCTTTTCAAAATGGACTTGACGGCAGGGCTCTGACCACACTAATTTAAGGAAAGTATTAAAAGCTGAGTGCAGCTTCAAACAACAAAAGTGGGTCGACTCTCAGAGATTCTGCAATAATCTAGCCCCTATCTCTTTCTCCAGCCTCATGTGGCACGACATCCTTGCCTTATACCCTTGGCTCCAGAGACTCTATCTGATATCCTGTTTCCCATTTTCCCTGCCATGCACAGGGCCTTTACACGTGCTATTCCCTCTACCCAGGGCACACTCTCCTCCCGTCTTTGCCTAGTTTATTCCCACTCATCTTTCAGATCTTTCTGAACCAAGTCAAAATATTGGAAGGAGTCTTCCAAACACTGGCCTTGCCTTCTGAAGACACATTTCTTAGATGTTGAGAAATGAGGGATGGTGGGAAATTAAATCTCTGCAGAATAGGTTTGAGGGCACCCTAGAGGCAACTTTATCTTAAAGAATTTTCGTGCAGATCTTGGGAAAGCTAGCGGAGGGACTGAAGGGCTGACCACAGGCTCCCTCCGGATGCACCTGGTGCTAAAGGGAAGGTTCAGCGGCACAGAGAGCGTGCCGGAACCAGGGCAAGAGGAGACTTGAAGGGTCCGGATAGGGATGCTGGGTCACAGGAGGGCTGTTTGCCTCATTCCCTCCCAGGCTCTCTGCTTGCGCATTCCTTCTGAAGGAGCAGCCTCAGTGAGCTTCCCCTTCCCCACCGGGACCCCAGGCACCACCCCAGGCCCTGCACCTCCCAGCCACTCACCATCCACTGGCACTGAGGGACACGGCAGACCAAGCTGGAGCAGCGCTGCTGCCCAGCGTCCTGGTAGGCAGCTGGGCAGTGGGCCACGGGGGGCTGGCTCGCTCTGCAGCCATGCCATGGTCTGGGCATTCACGGGGTGACACACTCTGGTGTGGGCTCTTCCGTAGGTGGCTTAGTTACCTAGTGCTGCTATAACAGAAATACCACAAGTAGATGGCTTAACAAAGGCAAATTTATTCTCTTACAGTCTAGGAGGCTAGAAGTCTGAATTCAAGGTGCCAGTTACAGGGGAAGGCTTTCTCTCTCTGTTGGCTCTAGAGGAAGGTCCTTGTCATCAATTCTGCCCTGGTCTAGGAGCTTCTCAGCACAGGGACCCTGCATCCCAAGGATACATTCTGCTCCTGGCACTACTTTCTTGGTGGTATGAGGTCCCCCTGTCTCTCTGTTCATTTTTCTCTTTTATACCTCAAAAGAGATTGACTTAATACAAAACCTAATCTTATAGATTGAGTCCTGTCTCATTAACATACCTGCCGATAATCCCACCTCATTGACATCATAGAGGTAGGGTTTACAGTGCATAGGAAAATCACATCAGATCACAAAATCTTGGACAGCACACAATACTGCGAATCATTGCATAGCCAGGGTGATACACAATTTTGGGAGTAGGATTCAATCCATGACAGTAGGACATAGTAATGTCTTAGAGAATGTATAGCCAGAATTCTCATTTGAAGCGAGGATGGTGAGATTTTTTGTCTCACATCTTTGGAAATGTTATCAGGAGGGACCAGTCTCTGGAAAAGGACATCTTGCTTAGTAAATTAGGGGGTCAGCAAAAAAAAAAAAAATTCCCTCAACTAGATAAATTAACACAGTGGCTACAACAATAGATTCAAATATAGAAATGATTGTGAGGATGGTGGGTGCAGGACCAAGCAGTGTTTTATTCTGTTGCACCTACAGCTGCTATGAGTTGGAATGAACTCAACCGTGTCTCACAACAAAAAAAACAGTAATAGTAATTGTAATATGTAATAATATGGAGGCATTCTCATTTCCATCTTTTGGGTTTTAGACCATTGCATACTGTCTATAAGGGAAATGACACCATACATTTGTTGCTGGTATAAGACACATACTGTATGCTGAAGGAGTGCCCAACCTCACAGGGTATTGTCTCCCAGATGGTGTCCTGTGACTTCACATTTCAATCAAGCCACCTGCTTCTGGGTGATGGGGCATATAGTAAAACTCATGGCATAAGCCCATAGCCCCAGTGCCTTTTCTGTAAGACCATCTTCTTGGTTATAGATGGTGTTATGTGTGATTCTGTGGTATAGATGAGGCATTTATGAGTCCACATATGGTGGTGCTACTAGAAGCAAAAATCAAACGACCGTGCATTGTGAAAATCTGCTGCAAAGGACCTCTTTAAAGTGTTATAAAGCAAAGATGTCACTTTAAGGAATAAGGTGCGCCTGACCCTAGCCATGGTGTTTTCATTCACTTCATATGCATGTGAAAGCTGGACAATGAAGGAAGACCAAAAAAGAATTGACAGCTTTCTGTTACAGTGTTGGCAAAGAATGTTGAGTGTACCACAGACTGCCAAAAGAATGAACATATCTGCCTTGGAAGAAGTACAGCCAGAATGCTCCTTAGAAATGAGGATGGTGAGACTTCATTTCACATACTTTGGACACGTTATCAGGAGGGACCAGTCACTGGGGAAGGACACCACGCTTGGTAAAGTCGAGGGTCAGTGAAAAAGAGGAAGACCAAAAATGAGGTGAATTGACACAGTGGCTGCAACAATGGACTCAAGCATAACAATGATCATGAGAGCAGTGTAGGACTGGGCAGTGTTTCATTCTGTTGTACATAGTGTTACCATGAGCTGGAGCTGACTAGATGGCACCTAACAATAACAAAGTAGAAGCAAGGCTAGCAAGGAAAGAAAAATCATATGTAGAATAAGGATCTATTCCAATGTTGGTAAGTAACTGTAACTTCCATGATAAAAGGGCTCCAATGTACGCAATCTGTCCCCATAGCCAACATCAGGGGCCAACTTGGGAATGATGCTTATGGAGGTTCTTATTCTGCTTTTGTCAAGTTGAACACTCAGCAGTGATAACCAGATCAATAGCCCCTCGTAAGCATTAATCTGTCTCTATGCATTTTGCCTAATTTCAGTATTTCATAGAAATGAAATCATACAATATTGGTCCCTTTGTGTCTAGCTTATTTCACTTAGCATAATGTTTTCAATGTTCATACATGTTGTAGCATAAATCAGAAATTCATTTCTCCTTATGGCTGAATAATATTTGTATGGATATATGACATTTTGTTTATCCAATTATTCATTGATAGACATTGGGTTGTTTCTACCTTTTGGCTATTGTTCATAATTCTGCTATGAGTTGTCACGTACAAATTTCTGTGTGGACATATGTTTTCACTTCTCTTGGGTATATATCTACTAGAGTGGAATTGCTGGGCCATATGGTAACACCGTGTTTAATCGTTTGAGAGCTGCCAGACTGATTTCCAGCTGCACAATTTTACATCTCTACCAGCAGTGTATCAGCGTTCCTATTTCTCCACATCCTCGTCAGCACTTGATGTTATCTGACTTTTTGATTCTAGTCATCTTAATGGGTGTGGAGTGTTATCTCATTGTGGTTTTTATTTACATGTCTTGGCATGAAAAGATGCCAAATATCTTCTCATGTGCTTATTAGCTATATGTATACATACTTTGGAGAAACATGTATTCAGGTCCTTTGCATATTTTTTAGTTGGATTGTTTGTCTCTTTATTCTTGGGTTGTGAGAGTTCCTTACTCTAGATATAAGTACCTTACCAGATACATGATTTGCAAAAAATTTCCCATATTTTGTGGGTCGTCTTTTCATTTCCGTGTTTCTTGAAATGCTGATTTATGGTTCCAATTACCTCTTTTCTGATAGAGGCAGCTAAGGTCTCATACTCACATGGTGTCTTGTGATCAAGAGGTCAGTATTTACCACTGCCCAATACTTAGGTACTACTAGACTACCAGTTCCATTGACTTGACTCTGACTCATGGGCACCCTATGCATGTCAGAGTAGAACTGTGCTCCATAGGGTTTTCAATGGCAGGTTTTTCAGAAGTAGATTTGCAGGCCTTTTTTCCGACGTGCCTCTGGGAGGGCTTAAACTGTCAAACTTCCAGTTATCATTCAAGAATATAAACTATTTATACCACCCAGGGAAAACAGCCAGGTAGGAACTGCCTATCAAATGGAGAATAGTTGACAGTACTCTAAAAACGCTAAGGGTCTCAATTGCAATTCTACTCTTTGATTTTTCCAAGGCTTTATAAGGCATCCCTATGGAGAATCTCGTGGTGTAGTGGTTAAGAGTTTGGCTGCCAATCAAAAGGTCAGCAGTTCGAATCCACCAGGCAGTCCTTGGAAACCCTATGGGGCAGTTCTACTCGGTACTACAGGGTTGCTGTGAGTTAGAATCTACTCAAAGGCAAGGGGATCTACCATAGAAAAAAGAAAGAATACCCATTGCTGTCGAGTTGATTTTGACTCAGTGACCCTGCAGGACAGAGTAGAACTGCCTTATAGGGTTTCCAAGGATGTAATCTTTATGAAAGCAGACTCCCACATCTTTCCCCCGCAGAGCACCTGGTGGGTTCGAACTGCCAACCTTTCAGTTAGCAGCTAAGTGCTTTAATTACTGCACCACCAGGGCTCCTTTTCTATCTGCCATAGACATTTAAATTAGCATTGCATTTCTTGTGGCATGAGGCCAAAGTGGTAAGACAGCTTGCACTGCAGTCTGGATCTGCTCCAGAGCGCTCTCTTGCTGTGAACTGCCTTTAGAGCTGTAAGCCTTATGGGTTACCACATAGTAAGTGGTCCCAAAAACACTGTGTCCTTTATTCATGGTGGTAGTACATGAAAGTTCCCTGGGTTCTAAATATAGTCATAGATCAATCGTCTGTAGACATAGTCCTGAGAAAGTGTGCTGCTGTCCTTGCCAGGTGAAGGCAAACTGCTTCTGATTATTTTTGCTGATAGAATACAACTTAAACCATTTACTGAATCAAAAGCTACATAAGAGTTTCCAGTAGTGACAATGGATCTGGAAGACAGCTGCAATTGGCATCAACAATTAAGTTGAGGATTAACCACCAATATTCTCCAACTCGTCTGGTTTTTGCTCTGGCAAATCAGACAAGTAACACTGAATGATTAAATATCCTGATTTAACTGTCTTGTTTACACCTCTTGTCTTACCACCCCATGCAATTTAATATTTGACCAAGGTTTTTCATTTTTTAAAGAAATGTCATTAGTAGAACTAACATAAGCTGAAAGTAGAGACCTCAGTTTTGCACTTCCATCTCTTGCATGTTCCCATCTAGTACCGTAATATGTGAGATACACATGCAGCTCTCAGCTGAAAATGTTATTAAACATGGACAATAACCAGTGCCCCAACTCTTTTTTCCTGATCCTGTCCCGGTGCAATATAACTAACTTCTATCATCCAAGGACAGTATGCAGAATGATCAATAATAAAAATCACGCATCTCTAGATAATTCGTTATGGCCTCTGGTCCTGGTAGGAGAAGTATTAAAGCTTCTGCCAGCTACTTCATTTAGCAGGTAGTTTTTCAGTGGCTTGTGCTATGGCCTGTAAGATGCATAAAGTCACCAGGCTGCCAGTCAGATGGTCAGTGAATGTGGGACATTATATATTAGGTTTATGTGAAATATAGGCAAAACATAGGGACGGAGAGAAATCCTGTCATAGAGCACTTAGCGTGTAGTTTGAATGCTCTTGCTTCATAGAATGAGCATTTTTGTCTGGTGTAAATCTACAATGATTTAGTTATTTTTTGTTTAGTAACACTTTTTATTTTGCAAGAAATACTTTTAGTAGCAATTGGTTTACGAATTGAAGTGCATGTCTAGTAAAATATTAAGTACTATATTTTCATGTTTCAGGATAGTTGATGATGAACATGTAAGTTCCCAAAATGTCTGTTGACATTTTCCGTCCATCATGGAGCTCAGGGATATCACTGACAATCTGAAAATCTAAATGCACATATCTGCTGAAGAAACATCAGCAACCACTTCAAAAGTTCCTGGTTATTTTAAGAACATTGCTCAAAGACAGTATTTTTTAAAGACATTTTGACATATACAGCACAGGTCTATTACATATCACTCTATGAAACATGACTTTTCAATTAGATCAAATGGCTGGCCTTCTAAATTAATTTTGCTCATTTTTTCAAGTTTTCTTGTGCACATATGTTGGTTCTATTAATGGGTAAATGATGCCAGTTCTATAGTGGTACCAACAGATACTTTAAATAGAAAATCAGTTAACCCCATTCATGGTTCAATTTTTTTTTGTCTAATACATGACATCCAAATAATTGTTTTCAAAACTCCTTCTGTTAAAGAAAAACATTTGACACTATATAAAAGCTATTGTAAATTTAATCCCCCCCCCCAGTGATTATATAAATTCGGTTGGTAAAATAATACAATTAATAAACTTCTCGATGTTTCTTGAATAAATTTTGATGCCGTAATTCATAATTCCAGGAAGCTATGATATTCTTTAGTTACTGAAAAATTTTTGAAGTATTTGATGTTTTCTTCCCCCACTGAAACTCCTTCTCTCTCTCTCCCCACCCCCCATTTGATTCCCTATTTTTAACAAGTTGGATCTCCTAGTTTTCTAATTTTCTACCTCTTTGCCTTTCTGCTATACCTTCTGGGAGATTTTTTTCAACTTTATCTTCTAATCCAGCTATTGAGTTGTCACTTTTGATACATCTTAATTTCCCAGAACTATATATATTTTTGTACACTGAATAGTCCCCCCCCCTTTTTTTGTTTTTATAACACCCTGTTCCACATTCCTGATAAAGAATAATGACAAATCTGTGAAGCATCTCCTAACAGGGATGAATCTGGAGGACATTATGCTGAGTGAAATGTCAGTTACAAAAGGACAAACATTGAGTAAGACCACTACTGTAAACACTCACGAAAAGGTTTAAGTACAAAAAGGAACAATCTTTGATAGTTATGAGGGCACGGAGAGGGGTGGGGATGGAAAAAGATTTAATAGACAATAGATAAGTAGAAGCTTTGATGAAGGATAAGATAGTACACAACACCGAGAAAGCCAGCACAACCTGAATGAGACAAGGTCATGGTAGCTCCGTAGACACACCCAGACTCCCTGAGGGCCTGAATTGTTGGGCTGAGAGCTGTGGAGAACATGATCTCAGGGAATATCTAGCTCGATTGGCATAACATAGTTTATAAAGAATATGTTCTACATTCTACTTTGGTGAGTAGCATCTGGGGACTTAAAAGCCCATGAGCAGCCATCTAGGATACTCCACTGGTCTCAGCCCTTCGGGAGCAAGGAAGAATGAAGAAAACTGAAGATGCAAGGGAGAGATTAGTCCAAAGGACTAATGGACCATGTCTACCATTGCCTCTACCAGACTGAGTCCGGAACAACAACATGGAGCCTGGCTACCAATACTGACTCCTGTGACATGGATCACAATTTAGGGTCCCAGACAGAGCTGTAGAAAAATGTAGAACAAAATTCCAGCTCAAAAAGAAAGATCAGGCTTGCTGGCCTGACAGAGATTGGAGAAACCCTGAGAGTATGGCCCCCAGGCACGCTTTCAGGTTGCTCCTGAGGTTCACCCTTTAGCCAAAAATTGAACAGGTCCATGGAACAAAGCAAGACTGAAGGGGAACACCAGCCCTGGGGCAGGGACTGGAAGGTAGGGGGTAACAGGAAATCTGGTAATGGGGAAACCAGGGTTGAGAGTGGAGAGTGTTGACATGTCACGGGGTTGTTAACCAATGTCATAAAACAATATGTGTACTGACTCTCTGATGAGAAACTAGTTTGTTCTGTAAACCTTCATCTAAAGTACAATAAAATGAAAAATAAAAAAGGAGAAAAAAATGGGCAAAGGAAATGAACAGATACTTCACCAAAGAAAATATTCAAGAGGCCAACAGACACATGCAGTAATGCTCACAATTCACTAGCTATTCCCCACCAGAGAAATGTAATTCAAATCACAATGAGCTACCATCTCACCCCAACATTACCGGCCCAAATCACTAAAACAGGAAATAGCAAATGTTGGAGAGGCTGCAGAGAGATCGGAACCCTTATGCATTGCTGGTGGGAATGCAAAATGATACAACCATTTTGGAAAACAATATGGCACTTCCTTAGAAAGCTAGAAATAGAAATACCATATGATCCAGCAAACCCACTCCTAGGAATATATCCTAGAGAAATAGGAGTCATCACAGGAATAGACATAAGAACACCCATGTTCATTACATATCGTTCACAATAGCAAAAAGATGGAAACAACCTAGATGCTCATTAACGGATGAATGGATAAGCAAACTGTGGTACATACACACAATGGAGTATTAAACAATGATAAAGAACAACGATGAATCTGTGAAGCGTATCATAACGTGGATGAATCTGAATCTGGAGTGCATTATGCTGAGTGAAATAAGTTAATCACAAAAGGACAAATATTGTATGAGACCACTATTGTACTGAAAAGGTTTATACAGAAAAAGAAACAATCTTTGATGGTTACGAGGGAAGGGAGGGGGACTGCAGAAACACTAAATAGACAATTCCTAAGTGGTATCTTTGGTGAAGGGTAAGGCAGTAAACAATATTGGGGAAGCCAGCACAATTTGTAGAAGGCAAGGCCAGGGAAGCTCCACTGACATATCCAAACTCCCTGAGGGACCAAATTACTGGGCTGAGGGCTGTGGGGACCATGGTCTCGGGTAATGTCTAGCTCAATTGGCATCACATAGTTTATAAAGAAAATGTTCTACATTCTACTTTGGGGAGTAGCGTCTGGAGTCTTAAAGTCTGTAAGTGGCCATCTAGGATACTCCACTGGTATCACCCCTTCAGGAGCAAGGAAGAATGAAGAAAACTAAAGACATAAGAGAAAGATTATTCCAAAGGAGTAATGGACCACATCTATGATGGCCTCCACCGGTTTGAGTCCAGTACAACTAGATGGTGCCTGGCTACCACCACTGTGTGCTCTGACAGGGATCACAATAGAGAGTCATGGACAGAGCTGGAGAAAAACGAAGAACAAAATTCTAACTTAAAAAGGAAGACAGGAGAGGCGGGGCCAAGATGGCTGACTAGGTAGAAGCTACCTCGGATCCCTCTTGTGACAAAGACTCAGAAAAACAAGTGAATCGATCACATACATGACAATCTACGAACGCTGACCATCAAACACAGATCTGAAGAGTTGACCTGAGTGACAGAGACTGAGAACAAACAACCACGGGGAAGCAGCGACTATTTTCAGAGCCTGGAGCCTGCATCCCAGTCAGGAAACCTTGGTGCCAGGCTTTGGACTGGGCGCAGGGGATCTGAGCATGGCATCCTGAGAGGGCACAAATACAGGGCGCAGCCCTAGCCCCCTGAACTGACCTCAGGGGAAGCCCAGCCAGTGCATGCAGGCAGCACAGCGACACGGCTGATAGGAGGAGAAGTCACCGGGAGGCAGCGACTGGTTTTGGAGCCAGAAGTGCGGCATCCCAGCCGGGGAACCTTGGCACTGGGCTGTGGACTGGGAGCGGAGGAACTAACTGTGGCTTCTGAGACAGCACAAGCACGGGTCACGGGCCTGACCCTCGGGGGCAATCTCTACCCAGCCAGCACACATAGGAGAGACGCCCCTCGGGAATCTCAGATAAAATAGTCATCCCAAGCAAGATAAGTAACTTTTGTCTATATTTCGGGGTGTTACTCTCTCCTGTTTTTCTGAACCCTCCCCTCCCCTTTCCAGGCGGCTTCATTAACATTGGAATTTCCTGAGCCAGAGGGAGAACTGCTCCGCGGTTTTTCTTTCCCCTTTTTTTTTTGGTCTTTTCCTAACCCATTCTTCTGGCCTGAGAGAAGCAACCACAAAAAACCCAGGGACCAAAAATCCTTCCCTAATTGGACTGAAAGCACAGAACCAGCTCTAGCCAAGCATATGTGATCCACAGTCTGGAGCTTTCATCCCTACAGGGAACAAGGTGGCTATTATAATGCAAAGGCATTTCTGATAGGGATCTGACTGCATTTTTTTTTTTTAGCGGATTTACTGCAAAGACAAGTTTCCCAGGTCTGATACCTCTGCATATTCAACAGAGCCCTCACTGACCCACCACAGGGAACTGAGGGCTGAAGCTCCCCCCACACCACCTAGCCTCCTGCCTTAGGGGCCTAAGGGGGGTGACACCTACCAATCTGTAGAGGTACTTGCATTGGGTGCCTAAGGTACAGCTGCAGAGCCCACCCACCAAAGTGCTCTAGGAATAGAGACGCACCTACCTCACTGGCACTTGGCAGAAGCCTGTCAGCATCCTGCCCCCCCGGAGTGTGAACCCTTGCTGCTACTAGAATCTGGTGCACACAACTATCACCACTACTTCTCTAGGTGGATAGGTGAACACACACTTGATGACCCAAAATCAGATCCTACTGAAGAATAGTGAATGGACTCTTAGGCTTATATATCTGGTAACAGCCCAGACCAGCTGGTAATAGGACATAACTGACTCAAGGGCTACAACAATCAAGACAGCGCAATCTAGTAGCCCATCTACGTATATTGAAAGAAAACAAAACAAGATAAGACTCAGTGAGCAAATATAAAACAAATCACTACAATATCTTAGTGATGCCTCGAAGACAGCAGTCAGTATCAAACCACATAAAGAAGCAGACCATAATTGCTTCTACAACTCCCCAAACTAAAGAATCAAAATCTTTCTCAAATGAAGATACAATCCTGGAATTGCCAGATGCAGAATATAAAAAAACTAATTTACAGAATGCTTCAAGACGTCAGGGATGACTTCAGAAATGAAATAAGGCAATCTACAGAAAAAGCCAAGGAACACACAAATAAAGCAGTTGAAGAACTCAAAAAGATTATTCAAGAACATAGTGGAAAAATTAGTAAGTTGCAAGAATCCACAGAGAGATAGCATTCAGAAACCCAAAAGATTAACAATAAAATTACACAATTAGACAATGCAATAGGAAGTCAGAGGAGCAGACTCGAGCAATTGGAATGCAGAATAGGAAATCTGGAGGACCAGGGAATTAACACCAATATAGCTGGAAAAAAATCAGATAAAACAATTTTTAAAAATGAAGAAACCCTAAGAATCATGTGGGACTCTATCAAGAAGAATAACTTGCGTGTGATTGGAGTCCCAGAACAGGGAGAGATAACAGAAAACAGAGAGAATAGTTGAAGATCTGTTGGCAGAAAACTTCCCTGACATCATGAAAAACAAAAGGATATCCATCCAAGATGCTCATCGAACCCCATTTAAGATTGATCCAGAAACAAAATCACCAAGACATATAATCATCAAACTTGCCAAAACCAAAGAAAGAGAAAATTTTAAAAGCAGCCAGGGATAAAAGAAAGGTCTCCTACAAAGGAGAATCAATAAGAATAAGTTCAGACTACTCAGCAGAAACCATGCAGTCAAGAAGGGAATGGGATGACATATATAGAGCACTGAAGGAGAAAAACTGCCAACCAAGGATCATATTTCCAGTAAAACTCTCTCGAAAATATGAAAGCGAAATTAAAACCTTTACAGATAGACACAAGTTTAGAGAATTTGCAAAAACCAAACCAAAGCTACAAGAAATACTAAAGGAAATTCATCAGAAAACCAATAATATCAGACACAAGCACAACACAAGGTCACAGAACAGAACATCCTGATACCAACTCAAATAGGGAAATCACAAAAACAGATTAAAATTAATTTTAACAAGAAAAAAATGCTCAAAACGGAATCATTGAAGTCAATATGTAAAATCTCACAATAATCAAAAAGAGGGACTAAATACAGGTGGCATAGAACTGCCATATGGAGAGAGATACAAGGCGATATAGGACAATACAAGTTAGGTTTTTACTTAGAAAAATAGGGGTAAATATTAAGGTAACTACCAAGAGGTATAACAACTCCATAACTCAAAATAAAAACCAAGAAAAACATAACGACTCAGCAAACACAAAGTCAAATACTATGAAAATGAGGAACACACAATCTACAAAGAAAAACGTCTCAGCACAAAAAAGTAAGTGGAAAAATGAAATTGTCAACAACACACATAAAAAAGCATCAAAATGACAGCACTAAACACATACTTATCTATAATTACGCTGAATGTAAATGGACTAAATGCACCAATATAGAGACAGAGAGTCTCAGACTAGATAAAGAAACACGATCCGTCTATATGCTGCCTACAAGAGACACACCTTAGACTTAGAGACACAAACAAACTAAAACTCAAAGGATGGAAAAAAAATATCAAGCAAACAATAAGCAAAACAGAGCAGGAGTAGCAATATTAATTTCTGACAAAATAGACTTTAAAGTTAAATCCACCACAAAGGATAAAGAAGGACACTACAAAATGATTAAAGGGACAATTGACCAGGAAGATATAACCATATTAAATATTTATGCACCCAATGACAGGGCTGCAAGATACATAAAACAAACTTTAACAGAACTGAAAAGTGAGATAAACACCTCCACAATTATAGTAGGAGACTTCAACACACCACTTTCAGAGGGGGACAGGACTTCCAGTAAGAAGCTCAAAAGAGACACAGAAGACCTAATTGTTACAATCAACAAACTTGACCTCATAGACTTATACAGAACACTCCACCCAACTGCTGCAAAGTATACTTTTTTTTCTAGCACACATGGAACATTCTCTAGAATAGACCACATATTAGGTCATAAAACAAACCTTTGCAAACTCCAAGACATTGAAATATTACAAAGCATCTTCTCAGACCACAAGGCCATAAAAGTGGAAATCTAACAGAAAAATTAGGGAAAAGAAATCAAATACTTGGAAACTGAACAATACCCTGCTCAAAAAAGGTTGGGTTATAGAAGGTATTAAGGAGGGAATAAAGAAATTCATACAATGCAACGAGAATGAAAACACTTTCTATCAAAACCTCTGGGACACAGCAAAAGCAGTGCTCAGAGGTCAATTTATATCGATAAATGCACACATTCAAAAAGAAGAAAGAGCCAAAATCAGAGAACTGTCCCTACAACTTGAACAAATAGAAAGCGAACAACAAAAGAATCCATCAGGCACCAGAAGACAAATAATAAAAATTAGAGCTGAACTAAATGAATTACAGAACAGGAAAACAATTGAAAGAATTAACAAAGCCAAAAGCTGGTTCTTTGAAAAAATTAACGAAATTGATAAACCATTGGCCAGACTGACTAAAGAAATACAGGAAAGGAAACAAATAACCCGAATAAGAAATGAGATGGGCCACATCACAACAGACCGAACTGAAATTAATAGAATCACATCAGATTATTATGAAAAATTGTACTCTAACAAATTTGCAAACCTTGAAGAGATGGATGAATTCCTAGAAAAACACTACCTACCTAAACTAACACAATCAGAAGTAGAACAACTAAATAGACCCATAACAAAAAAAGAGATTGAAACGGTAATCAAAAAACTCCCAACAAAAAAAGCCCTGGCCCAGATGGCTTTACTGCAGAGTTCTACCAAACTTTCAGAGAAGAGTTAACACCACTACTACTAAAGGTATTTCAAAGCATAGAAAATGACGGAATACTACCCAACTCATTCTATGAAGCCACCGTATCCCTGATACCAAAACCAGGTAAAGACATCACAAAAAAAGAAAATTACAGACCTATATCCCTCATGAACATAGACGCAAAAATCCTCAACAAAATTCTAGCCAATAGAATTCAACAACATATCAAAAAAAAAAAAAAAATCCAGCACGACCAAGTGGGATTTATACCAGGTATGCAAGGCTGGTTTAATATTAGAAAAACCATTAATGTAATCCACCACATAAATAAAACAAAAGACAAAAACCACATGATCTTATCAATTGATGCAGAAAAGGCATTTGACAAAGTCCAACACCCATTCATGATAAAAACCCTCAGTAAAACAGGAACTGAAGGAAAATTCCTCAACATAATAAAGGGCATGTATACAAAGCCAACAGCCAACATCACTCTAAATGGAGAGAGCCTGAAAGCATTTCCCTTGAGAACGGGAACCAAACAAGGATGCCCTTTATTACCGCTCCTGTTCAACATTGTGCTACAGGTCCTAGCCAGAGCAATTAGGCTAGACAAAGAAATAAAGGGCATCCGAATTGGCATAGAGGAAGTAAAATTATCTCTATTTGTAGATGACATGATCTTATACACAGAAAACCCTAAGGAATCCTCCAGAAAACTACTGAAACTAATAGAAGAGTTCAGCAGAGTCTCAGGTTATAAGATAAACATACAAAAATCACTTGGATTCCTCTACACCAATAAAAACAACATCGAAGAGGAAATCACCAAATCAATACCATTCACAGTAGCCACCAAGAACATAAAATACTTAGGAATAAATCTTACCAAAGATGTAAAAGACCTATACAAAGAAAACTACAAAGTACTAGTGCAAGAAACTAAAAAGGACCTACTTAAGTGGAAAAACGTACCTTGCTCATGGATAGGAAGACTTAACATAGTAAAAATGTCTATTCTACCAAAAGCCATCTATACATACAATGCACTTCCGATCCAAATTCCAATGACATTCTTTAATGTGATGGAGAAACAAATCACCAACTTCATATGGAAGGGAAAGAAACCTCGGATAAGTAAAGCATTACTGAAAAAGAAGAAGAAAGTGGGAGGCCTCACTCTACCTGATTTTAGAACCTATTATACAGCCACAGCAGTCAAAACAGCCTGGTACTGGTACAACAACAGGCAAATAGACCAGTGGAATAGAATTGAGAATCCAGACAGAAATCCATCCACATATGAGCAGCTGATATTTGACAAAGGCCCAGTGTCAGTTAATTGGGGAAAAGATGGTCTTTTTAACAAATGATGCTGGCATAACTGGATACCCATTTGCAGAAAAATGAAACAGAACCAAAACCTCACACCATGCACAAAAACTAACTCCAAGTGGATCAAAGACCTAAACATAAAGACTAAAATGATAAAAATCACGGAAGAAAAAATAGGGACAACGTTAGGAGCCCTAATTCAAGGCATAAACAGAATACAAAATTTTACCAAAAATGATGAAGAGAAACCAGATAACTGGGAGCTCCTAAAAATCAAACAGCTATGCTCATCTAAAGACTTCACCAAAAGAGTAAAAAGACCACCTACAGATTGGGAAAGAATGTTCAGTTATGACATCTCCGACCAGCGCCTGATCTCTAAAATCTATATGATTCTGTTAAAACTCAACCACAAAAAGACAAACAACCCAATCAAGAAGTGGGCAAAGGATATGAACACGCACTTCACTAAAGATGATATTCAGGCAGCTAACAGATACATGAGAAAATGCTCTCGCTCATTAGCCATTAGAGAAATGCAAATTAAAACTACGATGAGATTCCATCTCACTCCAACAAAGCTGGCATTAATCCAAAAAACACAAAATAATAAATGTTGCAGAGGCTGCAGAGAGATTGGAACTCTTATACACTGCTGGTGGGAATGTAAAATGGTACAACCACTTTGGAAATCTATCTGGCGTTTTCTTAAAAAGTTAGAAATAGAACTACCATGCGACTCAGAAATCCCACTCCCCGGAATATACCCTAGAGAAATAAGAGCCTTCACGAAGAGATATATGCACACCCATGTTTATTGCAGCTCTGTTTACAATAGCAAAAAGCTGGAAGCAACCAAGGTGTCCATCAACGGATGAATGGTTAAATAAATTGTGGTATATTCACACAAGGGAATACTACCCATCGATAAAGAACAGTGACGAATCTGTGAAATATTTCATAACATGGAGGAACCTGGAAGGCATTATGCTAAGTGAAATTAGTCAGAAGCAAAAGGACAAATATTGTATAAGGCCACTATTATAAGATCTTGAGAAATAGTATAAACTGAGAAGAACACATACTTTTGTGGTTACGAGGGGGGAGGGGGGAGGGAGGGAGAGGGTTATATACTGATTAGGTAGTACATAAGAACTACTTGAGGTGAAGGGAAGGACAATACTCAATACACGGAAAGTCAGCTCAAATGGATTGGACCAAAAGCAAAGAAGTTTCCAGGATAAACTGAATGCTTCAAAGGTCAGCGAAGTAAGGGTGGGGGTTTGGGGACCATGGCTTAAGGGGACTTCTAAGTCAATTGGCAAAATAATACTACTATGAAAACTTTCTACATCCCACTTTGAAATGTGGCATCTGGGGTCTTAAATGCTAAGAAGCGGCCATCTAAGATGCATCAATGGGTCTCAACCCACCTGGATCAAAGGAGAATGAGGAACACCAAGGTCACACGACAACTATCAGCCCAAGAGACAGAAAGGGCCACGTGAAGCAGAGACTTACATCATCCTGAGACCAGAAGAACTAGATGGTGCCCGGCCACAACTGATGACTGCCCTGACAGGGAGCACAACAGAGAACCCCTGAGGGAGGTGGAGATCAGTGGGATGCAGACCCCAAATTCTCATAAAAGACCAGACTTAATGGTCTGACTGAGACTAGAGGAATCCTGGCGGTCATGGTCCCCAAACCTTCTGTTGGCCCAGGACAGGAACCATTCCCGAAGACAACTCATCAGACATGGAAGGGACTGGACAATGGGTAGGAGAGAGATGGTGATGAAGAGTGAGCTACTTGTATCAGGTGGACACTTGAGACTGTGATGGCATCTCCTGTCTGGAGGGGAGATAGGAGGGTAGAGAGGGTTAGAAACTGGCAAAATTGTCACGAAAGGAGAGACTGGAGGGGCTGACTCATTAGTGGGAGAGAAAGTGGGAGTATGGAGTAAGGTGTATATAAGCTTATATGTGACAGACTGACTTGATTTGTAAACGTTCACTTAAAGCTCAATAAAAATCATTAAAAAAAAGAATAAATATACAAACTTAGAAATGAGATGAGGGGATAACCTGAAGGGGGAAAAAAAAAAGGTTGAGTGCAGGGAACTTAAACCTCCTTTCCACAGTGTATGAAGTGCTAACTTGGTTGACAAAATATGATGCTGAAACTACTATCCAACATGCCAACTCCAATCTTTTTTCTCAAACTGTAGGCTTCAATGCCCTATATTTTGGGAACAACATACATTATATCATCTTTTTTCCAATTTGTATATTCTCTGCAGTGCACCATTGTCTTATTTTCCTTTTATTAAGTTATTACAAATCATCTCTGAAAAGAGACATACTGAAAGCTTTCTGAGAAGCTGCAGATCAAAACTAAGTACAATAGTTTGATAAGAATGGTTACGGTATTTTAGGAGTACTCCTGATACTTTCAACATATGTATTGGTTGGTCGCTTAGCAGTTTTAGAGCGATCTCAATATACGAAACACCCTGAGTATTATTTACAAGGATTGGACCTCTTCTAGGACATCTTTTTATAGTCATACATTAAATATATTTTAATTATTACTGTTCTTTGTAATAAAACATTTTCTTAGAAGAACATGCTTAGTTTGGAAAAACTGGAATTAAAAATATCATATATGAGAAAAGGGCTTAAAAATACATTTAGTTCTGTAGAATGAGATAGGCATTCTTTACTCCTCTTTCATGAAAATATGCGGTTCTACTTCAATGATGGAAACCCTGGTGGTATAGTGGTTAAGTGCTATGACTGTTAACCAAAAGATCAGCAATTTGAATCCACCAGGCTCTCCTTGGAAACTCTATGGGGCAGTTCTACTCTGTCCTATAGGGTCACTATGAGTTGGAATTGACTTGACGGCAATGGGTTTGGGCTTTATTTCAAAGATACATCAGGGAAAAAGTTACAGATTCAAATCCAAGACATTTTACAGCATATTACTTAAATCTTTTGTTCTTCCTTGTGTGGGTCAAGAGATATGCAAATTACTGAGATTTTATGTCAGTTCTCATGGTAAGGGATTTAAGATAATTATTTTATTTCATTACTACAAAAATGCTGAAATATGAGTTAAATAATTTCCTTTAAAGAGATAAAAATTTAAGAAATGTATAGACATAAGATTCAAACCCAATTTATTTGACTTTAAAGAGCTTATATCTAACCATTACTCTTGCCTCCCTAAGAACTTAATTGTTAATTAGTAGTGAAAAATCTCAGGCTTTTTATGTACAGAAAATTACGTTTTGTGTACTTGCTGTTTTTTAGGGGGGTGGAGGGAGTTGAAAAATAAAAGTCAATGAAGGTACAAACACAATCCAGTTAAGGAATCCTAAAAAAAAAAAAAGTATTATTTAAAATAAAAATAACAAGTGTCACAAGAAATTTGGTTTATGTGGTTAACCTTACGGAGGATATAAAAGCAGGGCTTTAACTGCTACCATACACAAAAATTAATTGCGGATGGATTAAGAACTTGAATGTTAACTTTAAAAAATAAATAAAGGACTACAAAGACAAACAAACAACAAAAAACAAGACAGGACTTGATAGCCAAACAGAGATGGGAGAAACCCTGAAAGTATGACCCCTGGACACCATTTCAGCTCAGTAATGAAGTCACTCCTGAGGTTCACCCTTCAGGCAAAGATTGGACAGGCCTATCAAACAAGACTTAAAAGTTGAGAAAAGGAGGAAAACTCTGGGTATTTTAAATAATATACTATGGTTATGAAAATGGCGGTTCTCTCCTGTAATTGGGGTTTTTTTTTTTTTTTTTTTAATTGTTGAGGGCCAATCATCCATTTACTTAGTGACACTTCCAAATTATTTCTGCAAAGCTTGTATTCCTTGTCATGTCTGGCCACGGAAGTTTCTGTTCTGTTATCTCAATGGTGAGTTCATGATCTCACAGTGATTTCTTTAAATGCTTGTACCCAAAAAGAAAAAATAATACTCTCCCAGTCTTTGCAGATTGGCTCCGAACTGGGACATCCTTTCAATGCTAACACAGACTGCCTAAAACTCTGCCTTGGCATTCGCTTCCTGTTTGCATGGAGCCCAAAGATCAGCCAGAGGTGCAAGCCTAAGGCCTTGTCAGTATTTTTTTTTTTTATGAGCATGTCTCCATCCTTAGGCATGCACATTACACTTCAGATTCCTCAGTATGTATGGTAGCCCTTCACAGTCCTTATTCCACCAACAATCTTCCTCCCAGACTTCTTTTTTTCCAAGGTTTTGGATCTCTGTTTTCTCTGTCCTCCATCCTTTGACCCAGAAGGGAGGACCATTTCTTGGAGCTTTGTACTCCTCAATTTCCATCATACATTTGTTGTTGTGTGCTGTTGAGTCAATTCCAACTCATAACTGACCCTACAGGACAGAGTAGAACTTTGGTCTGTGCCACCTTGAATGTGTGCTCCCTAGGTACATTTTTCCTCCAACCACTCTGAATCTGCTACCAGCGGATATGTGAGTGAGGAAATCAAATTCTATCTCTGGCGGCAGTGTCACAGGTCACTATGTAGGCTCAGGCTAACCATGACTGTCTTCTGCCCCAGGCAAGGGCCTTCATCCTTCAAAGGAAATGATGACATGTGGGCACTGGCAGACATTATATTTTGAATCAACACAGGGGTCTGGCTGAGGGTCAATAGGCCAGGTGGCTAGGTAAAGGCCGAGTAGGTGGGGCTAAGGTTTCTTTCCCAATCACCATGGAGACAGCCACAGGAAGGCTGGGTGGAACTTCTGATGGGACATGTCACAAACACTGAGCCAAGAGGAGAGGTCCGGTCTAACTGGCCAGTTCAGCAGAGTCCTCCATTTTGTCCATGGACACTCAATGGCCTCTTCTGGTTTGGCCACAGGAATTGAGCACATCAGGGAATATCTTCACAGGTGGAAACCCCTGATGTGGACAGGTTCAAGACACTGGGAGAGCAGGCCAGGTACCTGCACTCTACTTACTTGATGTCAGTAGACATGGTGACCTCGATTAGCATCTATGGTCTCTCTCTGGATGTGTTCATTTGGAGAAATCTCTTCATTCTACCCCTGAGAAACATCATGAGTGCCTGAGAGAGAGAATGGAGACGAAAGGGGGGAAGTCTTTTGGCTGTACCGGTTCCCCATGGCCAGAGAATATGAGGTAGTCTATCGGGATGGTCTTAGATACTGATGATTGACATGGGAAATACACCACGGGTAGACCCTGGCCAGGTGGAGCTTGTGGGCAGATGCAAGCCCCTCTGGCGTCTACTAATTCTGCTGACACGTTGTACGGTGGAAAACCCCGCCAAGTGGAAAGGGTAGATAAGATTGACCGATACCAGCCAGGGGCCTCTCCTGAGACTAAAGATCCCAACCTGGTCTCAACCTCATCACCTCAGCACACACTATGTCTGCACATATAATTCTGCCTTTATCTCTGAATGTTTTATGCTACTAGGAAAAAAAGCATGCCACTCAGCCAAAGGTAGTTCCGAGAAAATGAAGTGAAACTGCCATTTTCAAATGTTTGCTCTGTACGTGTCCCCTGCCTCTGGTGGAACAGGGTGTAGCTGGCCTCCGAAGACAAGGCCGAAACCCTGGCAGCCAGGGCCCCAGCAGTCCAGAGGCTTCTGGACGTGGGGATGTGGATGACCTGTTTGCCACATACAGGAGGGAGTCTTGGGCCCTAGACTGGCTCACCATTCAATTCTACGTAGCCCAGTAAGGTCACTGGCCCTTGGCTGGTGCCTCATTGAATGTGTGCTCTCTAGCGATAGTTCTCCTCCTGTCATGATCATTCTGCCACCAGGGGATATGTGAATGTCAAAGTCACCGTCTATCACTGGCAGCAGTGTCACAAGTCACTAGAGATCGAGGCACAAGCTGACCTTAGCTGTCTCTGTCCCAGGAAAGGGCCCGAACCCTTTATTCCAGACGGTGACACCTCTGCCCTGGTGGACATTAATTCTGACAACACAGAGCACGGGGTGAGGGTCAGCAGGCCATGCAGGCTAAGTGAACATCGGGTGGGCGAAGCTAAGGCTTGTTTGCTATCACCAAGGAGACAAGCCTCAGAAGAGTGGGAGGAGCTTCTGATGGGCTAGCTGACAACTACTGAGCCAACGGTAGAGATCTGGCCCACCTGGCGGATGATACAGGGCCCTCCATTGTCACCTGTGACACAGTGGCCACCTCTGGCTGTGGCCAAAGGATTTCACCACACCCTGGGAAAGGCAGTTCAGGCAGATGGGAGCCCCTGATGTGGACAGGTTCAGGGCATTGGCAGAGCATACCAGGTACCTGTTTTCCACTTTTCTGAGAGTATCAGTAGGCAAGGCATCCCCACTCAGCTTCTCTTACCTCTCTCTGTCTCTCTCTGGATGTGTTAATTCTGGGAACTCTCTTTATTCTACCCCTGAGACACATCACAGCTTGGAGTGCCTGAAAGAGTGCCTAGAGACAAAAGACCAAAGGGGGAAGGCCTCTGGCTGTACTGCTTGCTCATGGGCAGAGAAAGGCAGATAGTCTATCTGGAAAGTCTAAATAGTAGTGATTGATGAGGGAGCTACACCACGGGCGGACCCTGGCCAGGTGAAGCTTGCTCACAGGTGGAAGCCTCTCCGGAGACTACTTATTCCAATGACAGCTTGTATGGAAACACCCAGGCAAGTGGAAGGGGCAGAAAACATTAATACATACCTTCCAGACACCTATCCTGGGTCAGAAGATCCCACCCTGACCTCCATCTTGTCATCTTCTCAGCACACACCTCCATGCACACATCAAATCCGCCTTTCGCCATGAACACCTTCACCTGCTAGGAAACACTTCAGCGACTCAGTCAAAGGAGATTACAGGCAAAGTCATGCAAAACGAGCATTTTCAAAATTGTGCCATCTGCTCGTCCACAGCCTCCGGTGGCACACTGCATATGCATCAGGTTTGCCAGGACAATGCCGAAATCCTGGCAGCCAGGGTCCCAGTAGTCCAGAGTCTATGGATGTGGGGATGTGGATGGCATGTTTGCAACCTACAACAGGGAGCCCTGGGCCCTAGTGAGGTTGAAACTTGAGCTCCACAATGTGTACTATCTTCCTTTGCCTTTGGCCTGTGTCGCCTCGAATGTGTGCTCTCTAGGTACATTTCTTCTTCAACCACTCTGAATCTGCTGCCAGTGGATATGTGAGTGTGGAAATCAGTATCACTAGCAGCAGTGTCACAGGTCACTAGGTATCTAGGCTCAGGCTGACCTTGGCTGTCTTCTGCCCCAGGAAAGATCCCTAATCGTTCAAACTAAATGAAGACACATGGGCACTGGCCGTCATCATTTTTTTCATCAACACAGGGGCTGGGTGAGGGTCAACAGGCCAGGTGACCAGGTGAAGGCCGAGTGGGTGGGGCTACAGTTTGTTTCCAATCACCATGGAGGCAGCCACAGAAAGTCTGGGTGGAACTTCTGATAGGACGCCACACGAACACTGAGCCAGTAAGAGAGGTGCGGCCTAACTGGCCAGTTCAGAAGAGTCCTATGTTTTGTCCATGGACGCTCAACGGCCTCTCCTGGCTTTGGCCACAGGAATTGAACATACCCAGGGAATATCTTCACAGGTGCTACCCCTGGATGTGAACAGGTTGAACATACTGGGAGAGCAGGCTAGGTCCCTGTGTTCCACCTACTTGAGGATATCAGTAGGCAAGGTGACCTCACTCAGCATTTATGGTCCCTCTCTGGATGTGTTCATTCATAGATATCTCTTTATTCTAACCCTGAGAAACATCACAAGTGCCTGAGGGAGAATCTGGAGATGAAAGGGTGAAGACTTCTGGCTGTACCAGTTCCCCATAAGCAGAGAATATCAGATAGACTATCTGGATGGTCTTAGAAACTTTTTATTGACATGGGAAACCATCAGAGATACGTGAGTGTTGAAATCAACATCTATCACTGGTGACAGTGTCACAGGGAACCAGGTATTTAGGCTCAGGCTGACCTTGGCTGTCTTCTGTCCCAGGAAGGGACATTTCAAAGGAAATGATGACACTTGGGCACTGGCGGACATTACTTTTTTCAATCAACACAGGGGTCACCGTGAGGGTCAGCAGGCCAGGTGAAGGTCAAGTAAAAATAAAATAATATTTTAGGTGGGGCTAAAGCTTCTTTCCCAATCACCATGGAGACAGCCACAGCAGACTGGGCAGAACTTCTGTTGGGACTGGTCACAAACACTGAGCCAGTAAGAGAGGTCCACCTTAACTGGCCAGTTCCTTAGAGTCCTCCATTTTGTCCATCGATACTCCATGGCCTCTTCTGGCTTTTGCCACAGGAATTGAGTACACCCAGGGAATATCTTTACTTCTGGCAACCCCTGATGTGGACATTTTCAAGACACTGAGAGAGCAGGCAAAGTACCTCTTTTACACTTAGTTGAGGATATAGGGTCGCTATGAGTCAGAATTGACTCGACGGCACTGGGTTTTTTTTTTTTTTTTTTTCAGGATATCAGTAGGCAAGGTGGCCTTATTTAGCATCTATGGTCCCTCTCTGTACGTGATCCCTTGGAGAGTTCTCTTCATTCTACCCTTGAGACACATCACAAGTATGAGGGGCCTGAGAGCCTGGAGATGATAGGGGGAAGGCTTCTGGCTGTACTGGTTCCCCATGGGCAGAGAATAGCAGTTAGCCTATCTGGATGGTTTCATATACTGTTGACTTACATGGGAAAGTCACCACTGGTGGACCTGGCCAGGTGGAGCTTGTGGGCAGATGCAACCTCTCTGGCGACTAATAATTCCGCTGATCCTTTGTATGGTGAAAAACCCCCTGCCAAGTGGGATGGGCAGAGAACATTGACCCACACCTGCCAGGAGCCTCTCCTGGAACTAAAGGTCCCAACCTGGTCTCAACCTTGTCACCCTCTCAGCACACACCTTGCATGCACACATAATTCTGCCTTTCTCCATCAGTGCCTTATCCTACTAGGAAAAACAGCATGCCACTCAGTCAAAGGCAGTACAGCCCAAATGAAGTGAAACTGCCATTTTCCAATTTTTGCTCCCGACAGGTCCACTGCCTCTGGTGGAACACTGTGTATGTGGCCTTCCTCCAAAGACAAGGCCGAAATCCTGGTAGCCAGGGCCCTAGCAGTCCAGCGGTTTGCCACATAAAGGAGGGATCCTTGGCCCTTGACTGGGTCGTCATTCATCTCCACGATGTCCACTACTGGCCCTGGCCTTTGGCCGATGTGTCACTGAACATGTGCTCCCTAGCGATATTTCTCTACCCGTCACTGTCATTCTGCCACCAGGGGATATGTAATTGTGGAAGTCACCATCTATCACTGGCAGCAGTGTCACAAGTCACTATAGATCTAGGCACAAGCTGACCTTAGCTGTCTTCTGCCCCAAGCAAGGGCCCGAATCCTTTATCCCAGATGGTGACACCTGGGCCATGGCGGACACTAATCTTTATCAAAACAGAGGGCCGGGTGAGGGTCGGCAGGCCAAGTGAAGGCCGGGTTGGCGTGGCTAAGGCTTGTTCACCATCACCATGCAGACAGCAACTGGAAGAGCGGGCGCAGCTTCTGAGGGGCTGGGTAACATGTACTGAGCCAATGGGAGAGATCTGGCCCACCTGGCCAATGACATACGGCCCTCCTTTGTGAGCTATGACACTTAGTGGCTACCTCTGGCTGTGGCCACACGATTTCAGCACAACCTGGTAAAGGTTATGCAGGCAGATGGGAGCCTCTTGTGCAGAGAGGTTCAGGGCATTGGGAGAGTAGGCCAGGTATCTGTTTTCCACTTTCCTGAGGATATCAGTAGGCAAGGTATTCCCACTCAGCATCTCTTGCCTCTCTCTGTCTCTGTATGTGTTCATCCTCCAAAATCTCTTCATTCTACCTCAGAGACACATCACAACTTGGAGTGTCTGAGAGACTAGAGATGAAAGGGTGGAGGCCTCTGGCTATATTGCTTGCCTATGGGCAGAGAAGAGCAGGTAGTCTGTGTAGAAGGTCTTGATTACTGAGAGGAGCTACACCACAGGCAGACCCTGGCCTGGTGAAGCTTGCAGACAGATGGAAGCTTTTGTGGAGAGTACTAAATTTGGCTGACACATGGTATGGAAAAACTCGGCCAAGGGGAATGGGCAGAAAACATTGACACATACCTGCCAGAGGCCTAGCTTGGGTCTGTAGATCCCACTCTGGTCTCCACCTTGTCTGTACACATCAAATCCTCCTTTCTCCATGAATGCCTTCTCCTGCTAGGAAACACAGCATGGCAAACTCCACCAAGGAGAGTACAGGAAAAGACAACTGAAACTTCCATTTTCCACATTTTGCCGTCTGCTGGTCCACAGCCTCCAGTGACTCACTGCACATGTGTCAGGTCTCCTAAGACAAGGCCGAAATCCTGGCAGCCAGGGCACCGGTATTCCAGTGTGTGTGGATGTGGGGATATGGATGACCTGGTTGCCATGTACAGGAGGGTGCCCTGGGCCCTAGACGGGCTCCCACTTGAGCTCCATGATGTCTGCTATTTTTCATGACCTTTGGCCCTTGCCCCCGTGACTATGTGCTCTCTAGCTCCATTTCTCCTCCAACCACTCTGAATCTGCCACCAGGGGATATGTGAACATGGAAATCAACACCTATCAGTGGCGGCAGTGTCACAGGTCACTAGGTATCTAGACTCAGGGTGACCTTGGCTGTCTTCTGCCCCAGGAAAGGGCCCTAAGCCTTCAAAGGAAATGATGACACTTGGGCACTAGCGGACATTATTTTTTTCATCAACACAGGGGTCTTTGTGAGGGTCAACAAGCCAGG
>NW_026975280.1:0-94996 GCF_030014295.1 Loxodonta africana | reverse complement strand
AGGCAAGGGTAGCCAAGGCAAAAAGACTAAAGGGCAAAAAGGTAAGGCAAGGCAAGGCACAAATGCAAAAATGCAAGGCATAAAGACCTAAAGGCAAAAAGTCAATGCAAAACGTGAATAAAGCAAAAAGAGAAGTCAAAAGGTCAAAAGGAAAGTCAAGGCAAAAATGCAAGGCAAGGTAAAAAGGAAAAAACACAAGGCATGGCAAGGAAAAAGGCAGAAAGGCAAAAAGGCAATACAAGGAATGGCAAAAAGGCTAAAAGGCAAAGCAAAAGGTAACAAAGCAATGCAAAATGGCAAAAAGGAAAAGAGATAAGGCAAAAGTAGAAATGGAAAAAAGCAAGGAAAAAAGGCAAAAAACCAAAAGACAACTGAAAAAGGCAAAAAGGGGAAAAGGCAAGGCAAAAAGACAATGCAAAACGTGAAAAAGGCAAAATGTCAAAGGCAAGTCAAGGCAAAAAGGTAAAAATACAAGGCAAGGCAAAAACTCAAAAGGCAAGGCAAGGCAAAAATTAAAGGCAAGGCAAGGAAAAAGGCAGAAAGTTAAAAAGGTCAAGTCAAAAAGGCAATACAAGGAAAGGAATAAAGGGTAAAAGGGAAAGCAAAAAGGCAATGCAAAAATGCAAAAAGGAAAAGAGATAAGGCAAAGTCAAGATGGAAAAGACGTAAAAAGCCAAAAACAGAACAGAAAAAATCAAGGCAAAAAGGTAACATAAAAGGGCAAAAAAACAAAACAAAAAAAAAAAGGAAAAGCGCAAGGCAAAAAGGAAAAAAGGCAGGGCGAAAAGAAAAAAGGCAAAAAGGAATAAAGACAAGGCAAAAAGGCAAGGCAAAAGGACAAAAAGGCAAAAACGAGGCAAAAGACAAAGAGACAGAAAGTCAAGACAAAAAGGTAAAATGCAAGCAAAAAAGGCAAAAAGGCAAGAAAAAAGGAAAAAGGGAAGGCAAACCGGTAAAAAGGCAAAAAGGCAAGTCATAAAGTCAACGAAAAAGGCAAGGCAAGAAGGCAAAAAGTCAAGGCAAAACGGCAAGACAAAAGGAAAAAAGAAAAGGGAAAAAGGCAAAAAGACAAGGTAAAAGGCAAAAGTGAAAAAGCAGGTCAAGGCAAAAAGGCAAAAACGCAAAGCAAGGCGGGGCAAGGGAAAAAGCAAAAAGGTAAAAAAGATCAAAAGGGAAAAAGACAAGGAAAAAAGGCAAAAAGCCAAAAGACAAAGGAAAAGTCAAGGTAAAAAGACAAAAAAGCAAAAAGAAAAAAGGGAAGGAAGGAAAAAAGACAAAGAGGCAAAAAGTCAAAAGCCAAGGCAAAAAGGTAAAATGCAAGGCATAAAGGGAAAAAGGCAAAAAGGCAAGGTAATACAGTAAAAAGACAAAAAAGGAAGGCAAACCGGTAAAAAGGCAAATCCTAAAGGCAAAAAGCAACGAAAAAAGGCAAGGTAAGAAGAGAAAAATTCAAGGCAATAAGGCAAGAAAAAAGGCAAAAAGGAAAGGAAAAAAGGCAAAAATCTAAAAAGATCAGTAAAAAAGGCAAAGAAAAAGGTAAAATGTCAACGCAAGGTAAAAAGGCAAAAAAGGAAGAAGGGAAGGAAAAAAGAAAAAAGGCAAGGCAAAGGGACAGAAAGGAAAAAAGGCAAAGAGACAAAAGTTGAAAGGCAAGGCAAAAAGGGAAAATGCAACGCAAAAAGAGAAAAAGCAAAAAGGGAAAACGAAAAGGCAAAAAGTGAAGACAATACGGTAAAAGGCAAAAAGGCAAATCATAATGGCAAAAAGGCAATCAAAAAGGCAAGGGAAAAGGCAAGACAAAAGGCGAAAAGGAAAGGGAAAAAGGCAAAAAGACAAGAAAAAAGGAAAAAAGTCAGAAGGCAAGTCAAGACAAAAAGGCAAAAACAAAAGGCAAGACAAAAAGGTAAAAATGCAAGGCAAGGAGAGGAAAAAGATGAAAAACTAAAATGCAAAAAGGCAATGCAAGGAAAGGAATAAAGTCTAAAAGGCAGAACAAAAAAGTAAAAAGGCAATGCAAAAATGCAAAAGGAAAAGAGATAAGGCAAAATTTAAAATGGAAAAAAGGCAAGGAAAAAGCCAAAAAGACAAAGGAAAAAGAAAAAAAGGCAAAAAGGCAAGGCAAAAAGGCAATACAAGGCAGGTAAAAAGGGAAAAAAGCAAAAAGAAATAAAGGCAAGGAAGAAGGCAAGGCAAAAAAGGAAAAAAGGCAAGGAAAAAAGACAAAAAGGCAAAAAGATAACACAAAAAGGAAAAAAGACAAATGGGGAAAAAGTCAAAAACACAAGCAAAAAGCTAAAACGGGCAGCAAAAAAGGGAATAAACTGAGGCAAAAAGGCAAGACAAAAGGGGAAAAAACAAGGCAAAGAGGTAAAGCCAAAAAGGCAAGGCAAAAGGACAAAAAGACAAAAAGATAATGCAAACAGAAAAAAGGCAGAGGAAAAAAGTCAAAAGACAACGCAAAAAGGTTAAATGCAAGGCAAAAACAGAGAAGGAAAAAGGCGAGACAAAAATGCAAAATGGCTAGGTGATACAGTAAAAACGAAAAAGGGAAGGCGAACTGGTAAAAAGGCAAGTCATAAAGGCAAAAAGGCAATGAAAAAGTCAAGCTTAAAAGGGAAAAAGTCAAGGCAAAACGGAAAGGCAAAAAAGGAAAAAGGCAAAAAGACAAGGGAAAAAGGCAAAAACAAGGCAAAAAGTCAAGAAATCAAAAGAGAAGTCGAGGCAAAAAGGCAAAAACACAATGCAAGACAAAAAGAGAAACACAAAGCAAAGCAAGGCAAGGGAAGGAAAAAGGCAAAAAGGTAAAAAAGTAAAAGGGCAAAAAAGCAATAAAAAGAAGGAATAAAGGCTAAAGGCAAACGAAAAATGCAAAAGGCAATGCAAAAAGGAAGAGATAAGTCAAATTTAAAATGGAAAAAAGGGAAGGAAAAAAGGCAAAAATCTCCAAAAACACAAGGGAATATGGCAACAAAAAGGCAAAAACAGAAGGGAAAGAAAGGTAAAAAGGCAACAAAGTAAAAATGAAAAAGGGAAGGCAAAAGGACAAAAGAGAAGGCAGAAGGAAAAAAAGAAAAGAGGCAAAAAGGAAAACAGGCAAGACAAAACGGCAAAAAGGCAATGAAAAAGGGAAGGAAAAAGGCAAAGCAACCCTAACCCACTAACAAACAACCCTAAACCCCTAAAAACAAACAACCCTAACCCCCTAACAACAAACAACCCTAACACCCTAACAAACAACTTTAACCCCCTAACAACAAACAATCCTAACCCCCTAACAACAAACAACCCTAACACCCTAACAAACAACCCTAACCCCCTAACAAGAAACCCTAACCCTCTAACAAACAACCCTAAACCCTGTAACAAAAACAACCTTAACCCCCTAACAAAATGCACTAACCCCCTAACAAAAACAACCCTAACCACCTAACAAACAACCCTAACCCCCTAACAACAAACAACACTAACCCCTAACAACAAAAAACCCTAAACCCCTAACAAGAAACAACACTAACCCCTAACAACAAACAACCCTAACCCCGTAACAACAAACAACACTAACTCCCAACAAAACAACCATAAACCCGTAACAAACAACCCAAACACCTAACAACAAAAAACCCAACCCCCAAACAAACCTAACACCCTAAGAACAAAAAACCCTAACCCCTAACAACAAACAAACCTAACCCACTAACAACAAACAACACTAAACCCCTAACAATAAACAACACTAACAAGAAACAAAACGAAACCCCTAACAAGAAACAACCCTAATACCCTAACAACAAACAACACTAAGCCCCTAACAAGAAACAACCCTAACCCACTAACAACAAACAAGCCTAACCCCCTAACCACAAAGAGCCCTAACCCCCTAAAAACAAACAACACTACCCCCTAACAACAAACAAACCCTAATCCACTAAAAACAAACAACCCTAACCCCCTAACAACAAACAATCCTAACCCTCAACAAAAACAACCATAACCTCCTAACAAACAACCCTAACCCCCTAACAACAAAAGACCCAACCCCCTAAGAAACAACCCTAACACCCTAACAACAAACAACCCTAACCCCGTAACAAAAACAACCATAAACCACTAACAAACAACCCTAACACCCTAACAAAAAAAACCCAACCCCCTAAGAAACAAACCTAACACCTAACAACAAACAACACTAACCCCCTAACAACAAACAACACTAACCCCTTAACAACAAACAACACTAACCCCCTAACAACAAACAACACTAACCCCCTAAAAACAAACAACCCTAAAAACCTAACAACAAACAACCCTAACCCCTAACAACAAACAACACTAAGCCCCTAAAACAAACAACCCTAACCCCCTAACAAACAACTCTAACACCCTAACAACAAAAAATCCAACCCCCTAAGAAACAACCGTAACACCCTAACTACAAACAACACTAACCCCCTAAAAAAACAACGATAAACCCATAACAAACAACCCTAACGCCCTAACAAAAAAACACCCAACCCCTAGGCAACAACACTAACTCCCTAACAACCAACAACTCTATCCCCCTAACAACAAACAACTCTAAGCCACTAACAACAAACAACACTAACCCCCTAACAACAAACAACCCTAACCCACTAACAACAAACAGCCCTAACCCCCTAACAACAAACAATACTACCCCCTAACAATAAACAACCCTAACACCTAACAACAAGGAACACTAACCCCTTAACAAAAAACAACCCTAACCAACTAACAGCAAAGAACTCTAACACTCTAACAACAAACACCCCTAACCCCCTAAAAAAGAACGCTAACCCGCTAACCCCCTAACAAAAACAACCGTAACCCCTAAGAAGCAACCCTAACCCCCTAAGAACAAACAACCATGACCCCTAACAAAAACAACCATAACCCCCTAACAAACAACCCTAACCCCGTAACAACAAAACACCCAACCCACTAGGAAACACCCTAAAACCCCCAACAACAAACAACACTAACCCCCTAACAACAAACAACCCTAACACACTAACAACAAACAACAATAACCCCCTAACAACAAACAACACTAAACCCCTAACAGCAAACAACACTAAACCCCTAACAGCAAACAACACTAACCCCCTAAGAAAAAACAACACTAACCCCCTAACAACAAACAACCCTAACCCCCAACAACAAACAACACTAATCCCCTAACAACAAACAACCCTAAATCCCTAATAACAAACACTAACCCCCGAACAAAAACAACACTAACGCCCTAACAACAAACAACACTAACCCCCTAACAAGAAACAACCCTAACCCCCTAACAACAAACGACCCTAACCACCTAACAACAAACGACCCTAACCCCCAACAACAAACAACCCTAACCCCCAACAACAAACAACTCTAATCCCCTAACAACAAACAACACTAACCCCCTAAAAAGAAACAACCCTAACCCCTAACAACAAACAACACTAACCCCCTAACAACAAACAACACTAACCCCCTAAAAAGAAACAACCCTAACCCCTAACAACAAACAACACTAACCCCCTAACAACAAAAAACACTAAGCCCCGAAGAACAAACAACCCTAACCTACTAAAACAAACAACCCTAACCCCCAACAACAAACAACACTAATCCCCTAACAACAAACAACCCTAAATCCCTAATAACAAACACTAACCCCCGAGCAAAAACAACACTAACCCCCCTAACAACAAACAACACTAACCCCCTAACAAGAAACAACCCTAACCCCCTAACAACAAACAACCTTAACCACCTAACAACGAACGACCCTAACCCCCTAACAACAAACAACCCTAACCCCCTAACAACAAACCACTCTAATCCCCTAACAACAAACAACAGTAACCCCCTAAAAAGAAACCACCTTAACCCCTAACAACAAACAACACTAACCCCCTAACAACAAACAACACTAACCGCCTAAGAGCAAACAACACAACCCCCTAACAAGAAACAACACTAACCCCCTAACAACAAACAACCCTAACCGCCTAACAACACTAACCCCCTAAAAAGAAACAACCCTAACCCCTAACAACAAACAACACTAACCCCCTAACAACAAACAACACTAAGCCCCTAAGAACAAACAACCCTAACCTACTAAAACAAACAACCCTAACCCCCTAACTACAAACAACACTAACCCCCTAACAACAAACACTAACACCCTAACAATAAACAACCCTAACCCCAACAGCAAACAACCCGAACTCCCTAACAACAAGCAATCCTAACCCACTAACAACAAACAACACTAACCCCCTAAGAGCAAACAACACTAACCCCCTAACAACAAACAACCCTAACCCCCTAACAACAAAAAACCCTAACCCGCAAAAAACAAACCACCCTAACCCCCTAACAACAAACAACACTAACCCTCTAAAAACAAACAACACTCACCCACTAATAAGAAACAACCCTAACCCCAAAACAAGAAACAACCCTAACCGCCTAACAACAAACAACCGTAACCCCCAACAACAAACAACACTAACCCCCAACAACAAACAACCCTAAATCCCTAAAAACAAACACCACTAACCCCGTAAGACCGAACAACACTAATCCCCTAACAACAAACAACCCTAACCCCCTAACAACAAACACTAACCCCCAACAAGAAACAACCCTAAACCCCTAAAAACAAACAACACTAACCTCCTAACAACAAACAACAATAACCCTCAAAAAGAAACAACCTTAACCCCCTAGCAACAAACAACACTAACCCCCTAACAACAAACAACACTAATCCTCTAACAACAAAAAACACGAACCCCCAAACAACAACGAACACTAAACCCTTAAGAACAAACAACACTAACCACCTAACAACAAACAACACTAACCCCCTAACAAAAAACAACCCTAACCCTCTAACAACAAAGAACCCTAACCCCCTAACAATGGACACTATCCCCCTAGCCACAAACAACCCTAAACCCCTAAAAACAAACAACACTAACCCCCTAACACCAAACAATACTAACCCCCTAACAACAAACACCCTAACCCACTAACAACAAACAATCCGAACCTCCTAACAACAAACAACACTAACCCCCTATGACCAAACAACACTAACCCCCTAACAACAAACAACCCTAACTCACTAACAACAAAGAACCGTTACACCGTAACAACAAACAACCCTAATCCCCTAAAAACAAACAACCATAACCCACTAACAACAAACAACACTAACCCACTAACAACAAACAACCCTAACCCCCTAACAACAAACAACCCTAACCCCCAACAAACAACACTAAACCCTAAACAACAAACACTAACAACCTAACAAGAAACTACACTAACCCCCTAACAACAAACAACACTAACCTCCTAACAACAAACAACAGTAACCCACTAACAACAAACAACACTAACCCCCTAAGACCAAACAACACTAACCCCCAAACGACAAACAAACCTAACCACCTAACAACAAACAACACTAACCCCCTAAAAACAAACAACACTAACTCACTAACAACAAAGAACCCTTACACTGTAACAACAAACAACACTAACCCCCTAACAACAAACAACCCTAACCCCCAACAACAAACAACCCTAACCCCCTAACAACAAAGAACACTGACCCCCTAACAACAACCCTAACCCCCTAACAACAAACTACCCTAGCCCCCTAACAACAAAGAACACTAATCCCCTAACAAGAAACAACCCTAACGCCCTAAAAAACAAACGACACTAACCCCCTAACAAGAAACAACCCTAACCCACTAACAACAAACAACCCGAACCCCCTAACAACAAACAACACTAAACCCCTAACAACAAACAACACTAACCCCCTAACAAGAAACAACCCTAACCCCCTAACAACAAGGAACACTAACCCCCAACAACAAACAACCCTAACCCCCTAACAACAAACAACCCTAACCTGCTAACAACAAACAACACTAACCCCCTATAAACAAACAACACTAAACCCCTAAAAACAAACAACCCTCACCCCTAACATCAAACAACACTAACCCTCTAACAAAAAACAACACTCACCCCCATCAAGAAACAACCCTAACACCCTAACAACAAACAACCCTAACCCCCTAACAACAAAGAACACTAACCCCCCAACAACAAACAACCATAATCCCCTAACAAGAAACTACCCTAGCCCCCAACAACAAAGAACACTAACCCACTAACAACAAACAACCCTAACACCCTAAAAACAAACAACACTAACCCCCTAAAAACAAACAACCCTAACCCCCTAAAAACAAACAACCCTCTCCCCCTAACATCAAAGAACACTAACCCTCTAACTACAAACAACCCTAACCCCCTAACAACAAAAAACACTAACCCCCAGCAAAAAACAACACTAACACGCTAACAACAAACAACACTAACCCCCTGACAACAAACAACCCTAACCGACTAACAACAAACCACCCTATCCCCCCAAGAACAAACAAACCTAACCTCCTAACAATAAACAACACCATCCCCCAACAACAAACAAACCTCACACCGTAACAACAAACAACCCTAACCCCATGACAACAAACAACTCTAACCCACTAACAACAAAGAACACTAACCCGCTAAGAACAAACAACACTAACCACCTAACAACAAACAAAACTAACCCCCTAACAACAAACAACACTAACCCCCTAACAGCAAACAACACTAACCCCCTAACAACAAACCCTAACCCCCTAACAACAAACAACCCTAACCCCTAAAAACAAACAACCCTAACCCCCTAACAACAAACAACGCTAAACCCCTAACAACAAAAAACACTAACCCTTTAACAACAAACAACACTAATCCTCTAACAACAAACAACACTCACCCCCTAACAAGAAACATCCCTAACCCCAAAACAACAAACAACCCTAACCCCTAACAACAAACAACACTAACCCCCTAACAACAAACAACCCTAAAAACCTAAAAACAAACAACACTAACCCCCTAACAACAAACAACAATAACCCCCAAAACAAACAACCCTAACCAACTAACAACAAACAACACTAACCCCCTAACAACAAACAACACTATCCCCCTAACAACAAACACTAACCCCCTAACAAAAAACAACCCTAACCCCCTAACAACAAACAACCCTATCCCCCTAATAACAAACAACCCTAACCGCCTACCAACAAACAACCCTAACCCCCTACCAACAAACAACACGAACCCCCAAACAACAAACAACACTAAACCCCTAAAAACAAACAACACTAACCCCCTAACAACAAACAACACTAACCCCCTAAGAAAAAACAACACTAACCTCCTAACAAGAAACAACCCTAACCCCCTAACAACAAACAACACTAACCGCCTACCGGCAAACAACCCTAACCCACTAACAACAAACAACCCTAACCCCCTAACAACAACCAACACTAAACCCCTAACAGAAAACAACACTAACCCCCTAACAACAAACAAGAGCAACCCCCTACAACAAACAACACTAACCCTCTTACAAAAAAGAACCCTAACCCCCTAACAACAAACAAATCCTAACCCCCATCAACAAACAAGCCTAATCCCTTTACAACAAACAACACTAACCCCTAACAACAAACAACCCTAAACCCCGAAAAATAAACAACACTAACCCCTTAACAACAAACAACATTAACCCCCTAACAACAAACAACACTAACCCCCTAACAAGAAAAAACCCTAACCCCGTAAAAACAAACCCTAACTCCCTATCAACAAACAACCCTATCCCCCAACAACAAACAACCCTTAGCCACTAACAACAAACAACCCTAAACCCCTAACAAGAAACAACACTAACCCCCTAACAACAAACAACCCTAACCCCCTATCAACAAACAACATTAACCCTCTAACAACAAAGAACCCTAACACCTTAGCAACAAACAACCCTAACCCCCTATCAACAAACAACCCTAACCCCCTAACAACAAAAAACACTAACCCCCAACAAAAAACAACACTAACACGCTAACAACAAACAACACTAACACCCTAACAACAAACAACCCTAACCCACTAACAACAAACCACCCTATCCCCCTAAGAACAAACGAACCTAACCCCCTAACAATAAACACCATCCCCCAACAACAAACAAACCTCACACCGTAACAACAAACAACCCTAACCCACTAACAACAAACAACCCTAACCCACTAACAACAAAGAACACTAACCCGCTAAGAACAAACAACACTAACCACCTAACAACAAACAAAACTAACCCCCTAACAACAAACAACCCTAACTCCCGAACAACAAACAACAGTAACCCCACTCCATTCTGGACTATTCTATTCTACCCTACCCTACCCTACCCTGCTCTAGTTGACTCCAGTTGATTCTATTCGACGCGATTCAAAGCAATTTGTCTCGTTTCATCTCCATTGGGCTCTATTCGCCTCTATTCAACTCTATTCTGCTTTATTCTATTTTACTGTATTCTTTCTGTTCAGTTCTATTTTACTCTATTCTATTTTCTACCCTACCCTAGCCTACCCTACTCTATTCCATTGGATTCGACTTGACACATTTCGACACGATTCGACGCGATTCAGCTCAAATACAATTCGATTTGATTCGATGCAATTCGACACGATTTGACGGGATGCGACACGATTCTCCGTGATACAATGCGATGAGGCGCAATTCGGCTCGATTTGTCTCGATTCATCTCGTTTCGTCTTGATTCAGCTCAGTTCGGCTCCATTCGGCTCTAATCTGCTCTATTTGGCTCTTTTCGACTCTATTCAACTCCACTCTTCCCTATTCTGCTCTCTGCTATGCTTTCTATTGTGTTCTGTTCTGTTCTATGCCATTCTATTCTACCCTCCCCTCCCCTACTCTGTCCAACTCTAATCTATTCGATTTGACTCTTTTCAATTGTGTTCTCTTCTCTTCTTCTACTCTCTATTCCACCCTATGCTACCCTAATCTATTCTATTACATTCTATTTGACTCTACAGTACCCTACTCAATTCTACCCTGCCCTACCCTCTTCTGTTCCTTTCACTTCTGTTCTATGCCGTTCTGGTCTATTCTATTCCTTTCCATTCTATCCTATCCTACCCTACTCTAATCTCTTCTATTCCATGTGATTTAATGCGATTCCACGAAATTTGATACAATTCGACTCTATTCTCTTTTATTCTATTCATTTCTATTCTATTCTACCCTATCCTACCCTACCGTACACTAATCTATCCTTTTCTAGTCTGCTCTGTTCTGTTCTATTCTACTCTTCTATTCTCTCTATTCCAACCTACCCTACCCTAATCGATTCGATTCTATTCTGTTCTGTTCTACTCTATTCTATTCTGCACTACCCTATCCTACCGTAATCTATTCTATTCTGTTCTGTTGTTTTCTATTCTATTCTACTCTTTTCTGCCCTAGTCTATTCTATCCTACACTACCCTGCTCTAATAGACTCTATTCAATGCGATTCGACATGAGTTGATGATATTCGATGCAACTCGAGGCAATTCAACACAATTCAACTCTATTCTCTTCTTCTACTGTCTCTATTCCACCCTTCGCTCCCCTACCCTACGCTACCCCACATTACCCTACTCTTGTCTACTCATATAGGCTACTAGCCTAGGGAAATTGTCTAGACTACTAATCTAGTTTACTCTAGTCAACTCTAGTCCACCGTAATCCACCCTACCCAAACTTACCCTACCTTACTCCATTCTAATCTAGTCTATTGCTTCCGATTCAAAGCTATTCAATGTGAGTGGACGGCCTTTGATGGGAATCGACGGGATTCCACAGGTATCGAAGCGATTCCACACGATTTGACACGATTAGAGGCAATCCGACAGGATTCAACGTGATTCGACAAGATTCCACGGGATTCCATGCCATTCGACTTGATTCGACCCAATTCGATGGCACTCAACTTTGTTTGAAGGGATTCAATGCAACATGACACAGATTGACACGATTCAACCAATTTAATGAGATGCGATGGGATGTGACAGGAATCGACCCGATCAGACGCCAATCGAAGCCATTTGATGCGATTCAATGGAATTCAACGGGTTTGGATTGGAACCGACTTGAAGCGATTCGATGCCGTTGATGCAATTTGACAGGAATCGAAGCATTTTGACGTGTCGTGATGGAACTCAATACGATTTGACACGATTCAACAGGATTCGACAAGAATCGACAGGGTTCAACGGGGTTTGAATAGATTCGTCGTGATTTGACGGAATTCAATGCGATTCAAAGGGGTGTGACGGGATTCGACGCGATTGGATGGAATTCGATGGGATTCGATGCGATTTGTTGGAATTTGTTGGGATTCAATGGCATTCAAGGAGATTCGTTCGAGCTGATTCGATCCATTTGGAATTGGATGGAGTGGTTGGATTCGCTTGGAATAGGAGGGATCAGGTTGGATCTGGTTGGATCCAGATGGAACCTATAGTAACTGGTTGGAACTGGATGGAACGGGATGGATCCATTTGGAACCGGAGGGAGCCAACTGGAACCTGTTGGATCTGGTTGGAACTGTTTGGAGACAGATGGATACGGTTGGAGCTAGATGGATCTAGTTGGAAACGTATGGATCCGGATGGAAAAGGTTGGAACCAGGTAGTTCCAGAATGAACCGGTTGGAACCAGATGGACCCAGTTGGAACCGGTTGGATCCAGCTGGAACCAGTTGAAACCTGATGGATCCGGCTGGATCCGCTTAGAAGCGGATGTATCAGGAACTATACGGTTGGAACCGGATAGTTCCGAACGGAACCGGTTGGAACCGGATGGATCCAGTTGGAGCCAGCTGGAACTGGTTGGATCCAGGTGGAGGCAGTTGAAACCTGATTGATCCGGCTGGATCCGGATGGATCCAATTGGAAGCTGATTGATCCGGGTGGAACCGTTTGGAACCAGATCGATCTGGATGGAACCAGTTGGAACTGAACAGATCCGGAAGGAACTGGTTGGAACTGGATGGATCCAGTTGGAACCGGATAATTCCAGAAAGAACTGGTTGGAACGGGATGGATCCAGTTGGAACCTCCTGGAACCGGTTGGATCCAGGTGGAACCAGTTGAAACCTGATTGATCCGGCTGGGTGCGGATGGAATCGGTTGCAACCAGAGAGTTCCAGAAGGAACCGGTCTAACCGAATGGATCCAGATCGAACCGCCTGGAACCGGTCGGATTCTGCTAGAAACAGTTCAAATCTGATGGATCCAGCTGGTTCCATATGGAACCAGTTGGAGCCCGATGGATCCAGTTCCAAACTGTTGGATCAAGTTGGATCCGGTCCTGTGGGACTCTCCGTTCGAGACTATTCTTGCCTGCGGGGCTCTCCTTTCGGGCCTATGCTTGCCTGCGGGACTCTGTTCGGGCCTCTTCTTGCCAGCACGGCTCCTCTACTTGGGCCTATTCTTGCCTGTGGGACTCTGTTCGAGCCTATTCCTGCCTCCGAAAATCTCCGTTCGGGCCTCTTCTGGCCTGCAGGACTCTGTTCGGGCCTATCCTTGCTCTGGGAATCTCCGTTCGGGCATACCCTGGCCTGCGGGACTCCGTTCGGGCCTATTCTGGCCTGCAGGGCTTTGTTTGGGCCTATGCTTGCCTGCAGGAATCTCTGTTCCGGCCTATTGTGGCCTGCAGGACTCTCCGTTCGGGCCTCTTCTGGCCTGCAGGAGTCTCTTTGGGCCTATGCTTGCCTACGGGAATCTCCGTTCAGGCGTATGCTGGCCTGCGGTATTCTCAATTTGGGCATATTCTCTCGCCTCCGGGACTTTCCTTTGGGCCTATTCTCGCCTGTGCAACTCTCCGTTCGGGCCTATTCTTGCCTGCGGGACTCTCCGTTCCGGCCTATTCCTGCCTGTGGGTCTCTCCGTTCGGGACAATTCTGACCTGCAAAACTCTCCGTTCGGACCTAATCTAGCCTCTGGGAGTCTCCTTTGGGGTCTCCTGTTGCGTGCGGGGCTGCTCTATTCCAGCCTTTTGTGCTTACGGAGCTCCGATATTCGGTCCTGTTCTAGCATGTGGAGCTCAGCTACTCAGGCCTGATTGTGCGTGCGGGGCTCCGCTACTCGGGCCTGTTGGTGCATGCGGGGCTCCACTACTTGGGCCTGTTCATGCATGCGGGGCTCCGCTACTCGGGTCTGTTCGTGCTTGCAGGGCTCTGCTACTCGGGCCTGTTCGTGCGTGCGGGGCTCCGCTATTCAGGCCTGATAGTGTGTGCGGGGCTCCTCTATTCAGGCCTGTCCTTCCCTGCGGGACTCTATTCGGGCCTATACTTCCCTGCGGGACTCTGTTCGGGCCTATTCTGGCCTGCAAGACCCTCGGTTCGCCCCTATCATGGTCTGCGGGACCCTCGTTGGGGCCCATTCTCGCCTTCGAGACGCTCTGTTCGGGCTTTTCTGGCCTGCGGGACTCTCCGTTCGGGCCTATTCTTGTGAGCGGGTCTCTATTCGGGCCTATTTTTGCCTAAGGGCTCCTCTATTCGGGCCTATTCTGGCCTGCGGGACTCTCCGTTCGGGCCTATTCTCACCTGGGGAACTCTCCGTTCGGGCCTTTCTGGCCTTCGGGACTCTGTTCGGGTCTCTTCTTGCCAGCGGGGCTCTTCGTTTGGGCCTATTCTTGCCTGCAGGACTCTGTTCGGGCCTCTTCTTGCCTGCACAGCCCCTCTACTCGGGCCTATTTTTTGCCTGCGGGTCTCTGTCCAGGACTATTGTTCTTCCCGGAAAACTCCGTTCGGTCCTATTCTGGCTTGTGGGACTCTGTTCGGGCCTATGCTTGCCTGCGGGAATCTCCTTTCAGGGTTATGCTGACCTGCGGGATTCTCAGTTTCGGTGTATTCTCCCCTGCAGGACATCTCTTCGGGCCTATTCTCGCCCGCGGGACCCTCCGTTCGGTCGTTTCTGGCCTGCGGGACTCTCCGATCGGGCCAAATCTTCCCTGCAGGATTCTGCGTTCGGGCTTATTCTTGCTTGCCGGACAGTGTTCGGGCGTCTTCTTGCCTGCACGGCTCCTCTACTCGGGCCTCATTTTGCCTTCGGGACACCGTTCGGGTCTATTCTTGGTCCGGGAATCTCTGTTCGGGCCTATGCTGGCCTGCTGGACTCAGTTCGGGCCTATGCTTGCCTGCGGGAATGACCGTTCGGGCCTATGTTGGCCTGCGGGACTCTCCGTTCGGGCCTTTCTGGCCTGAGGGACTCTCCGTTCGGGCCTTTCTGGCCTGAGGGACTCTCCGTTCGGGCCTATTCTCTGGAGCGGGACTTTACTCGGGCCTATTCTTGCCTCCGGGGCTCCTCTATTCTTGCCTATTCTTACCTCCGGGAATCTCCGTTCTGCCCTGTTCGTGCCTGCGGGACTCTGTTCGGGCCTATGCTTGCCTGCAGGAATCTCTGTTCCGCCCTACTCTGGCCTGTGGGACTCTCTTTTCGGGCCTATTCTGGCCTGCGGGACTCTGTTTGGGCCTATGCTTGCCTACGGGAATCTCCGTTCAGGCGTATGCTGGCCTGCGGTATTCTCAATTTGGGCATATTCTCTCGCCTGTGGGACTTTCCTTTGGGCCTATTCTCGCCTGCGCAACTCTCCGTTCGGGCCTATTCTTGCCTGCGGGACTCTCCGTTCCGGCCTATTCTTGCCTGCGGGTCTCTCCGTTCGGGAAAATTCTGACCTGCAAAACTCTCCGTTCAGACCTAATCTAGCCTCTGGGAGTCTCCTTTCGGGTCTCCTGTTGCGTGCGGGGCTGCTCTATTCCAGTCTTTTGTGCTTACGGAGCTCCGATATTCGGTCCTGTTCTAGCATGCGGAGCTCCGCTACTCAGGCCTGATTGTGCGTGCGGGGCTCCGCTACTCGGTCCTGTTGGTGCATGTGGGGCTCCACTACTTGTGCCTGTTCGTGCATGCGGGGCTCCGCTACTCGGGCCTGTTCGTGCGTGCGGGGCTCCGCTATTCAGGTCTGATAGTGTGTGCGGGGCTCCGCTATTCAGGCCTGTCCTTCCCTGCGGGACTCTATTCGGGCCTATACTTCCCTGCGGGACTCTGTTCGGGCCTATTCTGGCCTGCGAGACCCTCCGTTTGCCCCTATCGTGGTCTGCGGGACCCTCGTTCGGGCCCATTCTCGCCTTCGAGACCCTCTGTTCGGGCTTTTCTGACCTGCGGGACTCTCTGTTCGGGCCTATTCTTGTGAGCGGGTCTCTATTCGGGCCTATTTTTGCCTAAGGGCTCCTCTATTCGGGCCTATTCTGGCCTGCGGGACTCTCCGTTCGGGCCTATTCTCACCTGGGGAACTCTCCGTTCGGACCTTTCTGGCCTTCGGGACTCTGTTCGGGTCTCTTCTTGCCAGCGGGGCTCTTCGTTTGGGCCTATTCTTGCCTGCAGGACTCTGTTCGGGCCTCTTCTTGCCTGCACAGCCCCTCTACTCGGGCCTATTTTTGCCTGCGGGACTCTGTCCAGGCCTATTGTTGCCCCCGGAAAACTCCGTTCGGTCCTATTCTGGCTTGTGGGACTCTGTTTGGGCCTATGCTTGCCTGCGGGACTCTCCTTTCAGGGTTATGCTGACCTGTGGGATTCTCAGTTTGGGCGTATTCTCGCCTGCAGGACATCTCTTCGGGCCTATTCTCGCCCGCGGGACCCTCCGTTCGGTCGTTCTGGCCTGCGGGACTCTCCGTTCGGGCCTAATCTTGCCTGCAGGATTCTGCGTTCGGGCTTACTCTTGCTTGCCGGACAGGGTTCGGGCGTCTTGTTGCCTGCACGGCTCCACTACTCGGGCCTCATTTTGCCTTCGGGACACTGTTCGGGTCTATTCTTGGTCCGGGAATCTCCGTTCGGGCCTATGCTGCCCTGCTGGACTCTGTTCGGGCCTATGCTTGCCTGCGGGAATGACCGTTCGGGCCTATGTTGGCCTGCGGGACTCTCCGTTCGGGCCTTTCTGGCCTGAGGGACTCTCCGTTCGGGCCTTTCTGGCCTGAGGGACTCTCCGTTCGGGCCTATTCTCTGGAGCGGGACTTTACTCGGGCCTATTCTTGCCTCCGGGGCTCCTCTATTCTTGCCTATTCTTACCTCCGGGAATCTCCGTTCTGGCCTGTTCGTGCCTGCGGGACTCTGTTCGGGCCTATGCTTGCCTGCAGGAATCTCTGTTCCGCCCTACTCTGGCCTGTGGGACTCTCTGTTCGGGCCTATTCTGGCCTGCGGGACTCTGTTTGGGCCTATGCTTGCCTACGGGAATCTCCGTTCAGGCGTATGCTGGCCTGCGGTATTCTCAATTTGGGCATATTCTCTCGCCTGTGGGACTTTCCTTTGGGCCTATTCTCGCCTGCGCAACTCTCCGTTCGGGCCTATTCTTGCCTGCGGGACTCTCCGTTCCGGCCTATTCTTGCCTGCGGGTCTCTCCGTTCGGGACAATTCTGACCTGCAAAACTCTCCGTTCAGACCTAATCTAGCCTCTGGGAGTCTCCTTTCGGGTCTCCTGTTGCGTGCGGGGCTGCTCTATTCCAGTCTTTTGTGCTTACGGAGCTCCGATATTCGGTCCTGTTCTAGCATGCGGAGCTCCGCTACTCAGGCCTGATTGTGCGTGCGGGGCTCCGCTACTCGGTCCTGTTGGTGCATGTGGGCCTCCACTACTTGTGCCTGTTCGTGCATGCGGGGCTCCGCTACTCGGGCCTGTTCGTGCGTGCGGGGCTCCGCTATTCAGGTCTGATAGTGTGTGCGGGGCTCCGCTATTCAGGCCTGTCCTTCCCTGCGGGACTCTATTCGGGCCTATACTTCCCTGCGGGACTCTGTTCGGGCCTATTCTGGCCTGCGAGACCCTCCGTTTGCCCCTATCGTGGTCTGCGGGACCCTCGTTCGGGCCCATTCTCGCCTTCGAGACCCTCTGTTCGGGCTTTTCTGACCTGCGGGACTCTCTGTTCGGGCCTATTCTTGTGAGCGGGTCTCTATTCGGGCCTATTTTTGCCTAAGGGCTCCTCTATTCGGGCCTATTCTGGCCTGCGGGACTCTCCGTTCGGGCCTATTCTCACCTGGGGAACTCTCCGTTCGGACCTTTCTGGCCTTCGGGACTCTGTTCGGGTCTCTTCTTGCCAGCGGGGCTCTTCGTTTGGGCCTATTCTTGCCTGCAGGACTCTGTTCGGGCCTCTTCTTGCCTGCACAGCCCCTCTACTCGGGCCTATTTTTGCCTGCGGGACTCTGTCCAGGCCTATTGTTGCCCCCGGAAAACTCCGTTCGGTCCTATTCTGGCTTGTGGGACTCTGTTTGGGCCTATGCTTGCCTGCGGGACTCTCCTTTCAGGGTTATGCTGACCTGTGGGATTCTCAGTTTGGGCGTATTCTCGCCTGCAGGACATCTCTTCGGGCCTATTCTCGCCCGCGGGACCCTCCGTTCGGTCGTTCTGGCCTGCGGGACTCTCCGTTCGGGCCTAATCTTGCCTGCAGGATTCTGCGTTCGGGCTTACTCTTGCTTGCCGGACAGGGTTCGGGCGTCTTGTTGCCTGCACGGCTCCACTACTCGGGCCTCATTTTGCCTTCGGGACACTGTTCGGGTCTATTCTTGGTCCGGGAATCTCCGTTCGGGCCTATGCTGGCCTGCTGGACTCTGTTCGGGCCTATGCTTGCCTGCGGGAATGACCGTTCGGGCCTATGTTGACCTGCGGGACTCTCCGTTCGGGCCTTTCTGGCCTGCGGGACTCTCCGTTCGGGCCTATTCTCTGGAGCGGGACTTTACTCGGGCCTATTCTTGCCTCCGGGGCTCCTCTATTCTTGCCTATTCTTGCCTCCGGGAATCTCCGTTCTGGCCTGTTCGGGCCTGCGGGACTCTGTTCGGGCGTATGCTTGCCTGCAGGAATCTCTCTTCCGCCCTACTCTGGCCTGCGGGACTCTCAGTTCAGGCCTATTCTGGCCTGCGGGACTCTGTTCGGGCCTATTCTTGCTCCGGGAATCTCCGTTCGGGAGTACCCTGGCTTGCGGGACTCTGTTCGGGCGTATGCTTGCCTGCGGGAATCTCTGTTCTGGCCTCTTCTGGCCTGCAGGACTCTCCGTTCGGGCCTATTCTGGCCTGCAGGACTCTGTTTGGGCCTATGCTTGTCTACAGGAATCTCCGTTCAGGCGTATGCTGGCCTGCGGGTCTCTCTGTTCGGGCCTATGCTGGCCTCCTGGACTCTGTTCGTTCCTATGCTTGCCTGCGGGAATGACCGTTCGGGCCTAGTTTGGCCTGCGGGACTCTCCGTTCGGGCCTTTCTGGCCTTCGGGACTCTGTTCGGGTCTCTTTTTGCCAGCGGGGTTCTTAGTTTGGGCCTATTCTTGCCTGCAGAACTCTGTTCGGGCCTCTTCTTGCCTGCACAGCCCCTCTACTCGGGCCTATTTTTGCCTGCGGGACTCTGTCCAGGCCTATTGTTGCCCCCGGAAAACTCCGTTCGGTCCTATTCTGGCTTGTGGGACTCTGTTCGGGCCTATGCTTGCCTGCGGGAATCTCCTTTCAGGGTTATGCTGACCTGTGGGATTCTCAGTTTGGGCGTATTCTCGCCTGCAGGACATCTCTTCGGGCCTATTCTCGCCCGCGGGACCCTCCGTTCGGTCGTTTCTGGCCTGCGGGACTCTCCGTTCGGGCCTAATCTTGCCTGCAGGATTCTGCGTTCGGGCTTACTCTTGCTTGCCGGACAGGGTTCGGGCATCTTGTTGCCTGCACGGCTCCTCTACTCGGGCCTCATTTTGCCTTCGGGACACCGTTCGGGTCTATTCTTGGTCCGGGAATCTCCGTTCGGGCCTATGCTGGCCTGCTGGACTCTGTTCGGGCCTATGCTTGCCTGCGGGAATGACCGTTCCGGCCTATGTTGCCCTCGGGACTCTCCGTTCGGGCCTATTCTCTGGAGCGGGACTTTACTCGGACCTATTCTTGCCTCCGGGGCTCCTCTATTCTTGCCTATTCTTGCCTCCGGGAATCTCCGTTCTGGCCTGTTCAGGCCTGCGGGACTCTGTTCGGGCCTATGCTTGCCTGCAGGAATCTCTCTTCCGCCCTACTCTGGCCTGCGGGACTCTCCGTTCAGGCCTATTCTGGCCTGCGGGACTCTGTTCGGGCCTATTCTTGCTCCGGGAATCTCCGGTCGGGCGTACCCTGGCTTGCGGGACTCTGTTCTGGCCTATGCTTGCCTGCAGGAATCTCTGTTCTGGCCTATTCTGGCCTGCAGAACTCTCCGTTCGGGCCTATTCTGGCCTGCAGGACTCTGTTTGGGCCTATGCTTGTCTACGGGAATCTCCGTTCAGGCGTATGCTGGCCTGCGGGTCTCTCCATTCGGGCCTCTTCTTGCCCGCACGGCTCCTCTACTCGGGCCTATTTTTGCCTGTGGGACTCTATTGGGGCCTATTCTTGCCTCCGACAATCTCCGTTCGGGCCTATTCTGGCCTGCGGGACTCTTCGTTCGGGCCTAGGCTTCCCTTTGGCATTCTCCGTTCAGGCGTATGCTGGCCTGCGGGACTCTGTTCGGGCCTTTGGTTGCTTTCGGAAATCCCCGTTCTGGCCTATTCTGGCCTGCGGAATTCTGTTCGGGGCTATTCTTGCTCCGGGAATCTCTGTTCGGGACTATTCTGGCCTGTGGGACTCTGTTCGGGCCCATGCCTGCCTGCGGGGCTCTCTGTTCAGGCCTTTTTGGCCTACGGGACTCTCCGTTCGGGCCTATTCTCTGGAGCGGGACTTTAGTCGGGCCTACTCTTGCCTACGGGGCTCCTCTATTCTTGCCTCTGGGATTCTGTTCGGGCCTATTCTTGTCTGCGGGACTCTCCGTTTGAGCCTATTCTTGCCTGTGGGTTCTCCGTTCAGGGCTACTCTTGTCAGCGGGACTCTGTTCGTGCCTCATCTTGCCTGCATGGCTGCTCTACTCGGGCCTACTCTTGCCTGCGGGACTCTGTTCGGGCCTATCCTTGCTCTGGGAATCTCCGTTCGGGCATACCCTGGCCTGCGGGACTCCGTTCGGGCCTATTCTGGCCTGCGGGACTCTGTTTGGGCCTATGCTTGCCTGCAGGAATCTCTGTTCCGGCCCATTGTGGCCTGCAGGACTCTCCGTTTGGGCCTATTCTGGCCTACGAGACTCTGTTTGGGCCTATGCTTGCCTACGGGAATCTCCGTTCAGGCGTATGCTGGCCTGCGGTATTCTCAATTTGGGCATATTCTCTCGCCTGTGGGACTTTCCTTTGGGCCTATTCTCGCCTGCGCATCTCTCCGTTCGGGCCTATTCTTGCCTGCGGTACTCTCCGTTCCGGCCTATTCTTGCCTGCGGGTCTCTCCGTTCGGGACAATTCTGACCTGCAAAACTCTCCGTTCGGACCTAATCTAGCCTCTGGGAGTCTCCTTTGGGGTCTCCTGTTGCGTGCGGGGCTGCTCCATGCCAGCCTTTTGTGCTTACGGAGCTCCGATATTCGGTCCTGTTCTAGCATGCGGAGCTCCGCTACTCAGGCCTGATTGTGCGTGCGGGGCTCCGCTACTCGGGCCTGTTGGTGCATGCGGGGCTCCACTACTTGGGCCTGTTCTTGCATGCGGGGCTCCGCTACTCGGGTCTGTTCGTGCTTGCAGGGCTCTGCTACTCGGGCCTGTTCGTGCGTGCAGGGATCCGCTATTCAGGCCTGATAGTGTGTGCGGGGATCCGCTATTCAGGCCTGTCCTTCCCTGCGGGACTCTATTCGGGCCTATACTTCCCTGCGGGACTCTGTTCGGGCCTATTCTGGCCTGCGAGACCCTCCGTTCGCCCCTATCGTGGTCTGCGGGACCCTCGTTCGGGCCCATTCTCGCCTTCGAGACCCTCTGTTCGGGCTTTTCTGACCTGCGGGACTCTCTGTTCGGGCCTATTCTTGTGAGCGGGTCTCTATTCGGGCCTATTTTTGCCTAAGGGCTCCTCTATTCGGGCCTATTCTGGCCTGCGGGACTCTCCGTTCGGGCCTATTCTCACGTGGGGAACTCTCCGTTAGGAGCTTTCTGGCCTTCGGGACTCTGTTCGGGTCTCTTCTTGCCAGCGGGGCTCTTCGTTTGGGCCTATTCTTGCCTGCAGGACTCTGTTCGGGCCTCTTCTTGCCTGCACAGCCCCTCTACTCGGGCCTATTTTTGCCTGCGGGACTCTGTCCAGGCCTATTGTTGCCCCCGGAAAACTCCGTTCGGTCCTATTCTGGCTTGTGGGACTCTGTTCGGGCCTATGCTTGCCTGCGGGAATCTCCTTTCAGGGTTATGCTGACCTGTGGGATTCTCAGTTTGGGCGTATTCTCGCCTGCAGGACATCTCTTCGGGCCTATTCTCGCCCGCGGGACCCTCCGTTCGGTCGTTCTGGCCTGCGGGACTCTCCGTTCGGGCCTAATCTTGCCTGCAGGATTCTGCGTTCGGGCTTACTCTTGCTTGCCGGACAGGGTTCGGGCGTCTTGTTGCCTGCACGGCTCCTCTACTCGGGCCTCATTTTGCCTTCGGGACACCGTTCGGGTCTATTCTTGGTCCGGGAATCTCCGTTCGGGCCTATGCTGGCCTGCTGGACTCTGTTCGGGCCTATGCTTGCCTGCGGGAATGACCGTTCGGGCCTATGTTGGCCTGCGGGACTCTCCGTTCGGGCCTTTCTGGCCTGCGGGACTCTCCGTTCGGGCCTATTCTCTGGAGCGGGACTTTACTCGGGCCTATTCTTGCCTCCGGGGCTCCTCTATTCTTGCCTATTCTTGCCTCCGGGAATCTCCGTTCTGGCCTGTTCGGGCCTGCGGGGCTCTGTTCGGGCCTATGCTTGCCTGCAGGAATCTCTCTTCCGCCCTACTCTGGCCTGCGGGACTCTCAGTTCAGGCCTATTCTGGCCTGCGGGACTCTGTTCGGGCCTATTCTTGCTCCGGGAATCTCCGGTCGGGAGTACCCTGGCTTGCGGGACCCTGTTCGGGCCTATGCTTGCCTGCAGGAATCTCTGTTCTGGCCTCTTCTGGCCTGCAGGACTCTCCGTTCGGGCCTATTCTGGCCTGCAGGACTCTGTTTGGGCCTATGCTTGTCTACGGGAATCTCCGTTCAGGCGTATGCTGGCCTGCGGGTCTCTCCGTTCGGGCCTCTTCTTGCCCGCACGGCTCCTCTACTCGGGCCTATTTTTGCCTGTGGGACTCTATTGGGGCCTATTCTTGCCTCCGACAATCTCCGTTCGGGCCTATTCTGGCCTGCGGGACTCTTCGTTCGGGCCTAGGCTTCTCTTTGGCAATCTCCGTTCAGGCGTATGCTGGCCTGCGGGACTCTGTTCGGGCCTTTGGTTGCTTTCGGAAATCCCCGTTCTGGCCTATTCTGGCCTGCGGAATTCTGTTCGGGGCTATTCTTGCTCCGGGAATCTCTGTTCGGGACTATTCTGGCCTGTGGGACTCTGTTCGGGCCCATGCCTGCCTGCGGGGCTCTCTGTTCAGGCCTTTTTCGCCTACGGGACTCTCCGTTCGGGCCTATTCTCTGGAGCGGGACTTTAGTCGGGCCTACTCTTGCCTACGGGGCTCCTCTATTCTTGCCTCTGGGATTCTGTTCGGGCCTATTCTTGTCTGTGGGACTCTCCGTTTGAGCCTATTCTTGCCTGTGGGTTCTCCGTTCAGGGCTACTCTTGCCAGCGGGACTCTGTTCGTGCCTCATCTTGCCTGCATGGCTGCTCTCCTCGGGCCTACTCTTGCCTGCGGGACTCTGTTCGGGCCTATCCTTGCTCTGGGAATCTCCGTTCGGGCATACCCTGGCCTGCGGGACTCCGTTCGGGCCTATTCTGGCCTGCGGGACTCTGTTTGGGCCTATGCTTGCCTGCAGGAATCTCTGTTCCGGCCTATTGTGGCCTGCAGCACTCTCCGTTTGGGCCTATTCTGGCCTACGGGACTCTGTTTGGGCCTATGCTTGCCTACGGGAATCTCCGTTCAGGCGTATGCTGGCCTGCGGTATTCTCAATTTGGGCATATTCTCTCGCCTGCGGGACTTTCCTTTGGGCCTATTCTCGCCTGCGCATCTCTCCGTTCGGGCCTATTCTTGCCTGCGGGACTCTCCGTTCCGGCCTATTCTTGCCTGCGGGTCTCTCCGTTCGGGACAATTCTGACCTGCAAAACTCTCCGTTCGGACCTAATCTAGCCTCTGGGAGTCTCCTTTGGGGTCTCCTGTTGCGTGCGGGGCTGCTCTATTCCAGCCTTTTGTGCTTACGGAGCTCCGATATTCGGTCCTGTTCTAGCATGCGGAGCTCCGTTACTCAGGCCTGATTGTGCGTGCGGGGCTCCGCTACTCGGGCCTGTTGGTGCATGCGGGGCTCCACTACTTGGGCCTGTTCTTGCATGCGGGGCTCCGCTACTCGGGTCTGTTCGTGCTTGCAGGGCTCTGCTACTCGGGCCTGTTCGTGCGTGCGGGGCTCCGCTATTCAGGCCTGATAGTGTGTGCGGGGCTCCTCTATTCAGGCCTGTCCTTCCCTGCGGGACTCTATTCGGGCCTATACTTCCCTGCGGGACTCTGTTCGGGCCTATTCTGGCCTGCGAGACCCTCCGTTTGCCCCTATCGTGGTCTGCGGGACCCTCGTTCGGGCCCATTCTCGCCTTCGAGACCCTCTGTTCGGGCTTTTCTGACCTGCGGGACTCTCTGTTCGGGCCTATTCTTGTGAGCGGGTCTCTATTCGGGCCTATTTTTGCCTAAGGGCTCCTCTATTCGGGCCTATTCTGGCCTGCGGGACTCTCCGTTCGGGCCTATTCTCACCTGGGGAACTCTCCGTTCGGACCTTTCTGGCCTTCGGGACTCTGTTCGGGTCTCTTCTTGCCAGCGGGGCTCTTCGTTTGGGCCTATTCTTGCCTGCAGGATTCTGTTCGGGCCTCTTCTTGCCTGCACAGCCCCTCTACTCGGGCCTATTTTTGCCTGCGGGACTCTGTCCAGGCCTATTGTTGCCCCCGGAAAACTCCGTTCGGTCCTATTCTGGCTTGTGGGACTCTGTTTGGGCCTATGCTTGCCTGCGGGACTCTCCTTTCAGGGTTATGCTGACCTGTGGGATTCTCAGTTTGGGCGTATTCTCGCCTGCAGGACATCTCTTCGGGCCTATTCTCGCCCGCGGGACCCTCCGTTCGGTCGTTTCTGGCCTGCGGGACTCTCCGTTCGGGCCTAATCTTACCTGCAGGATTCTGCGTTCGGGCTTACTCTTGCTTGCCGGACAGGGTTCGGGCGTCTTGTTGCCTGCACGGCTCCTCTACTCGGGCCTCATTTTGCCTTCGGGACACCGTTCGGGTCTATTCTTGGTCCGGGAATCTCCGTTCGGGCCTATGCTGGCCTGCTGGACTCTGTTCGGGCCTATGCTTGCCTGCGGGAATGACCGTTCGGGCCTATGTTGACCTGCGGGACTCTCCGTTCGGGCCTTTCTGGCCTGCGGGACTCTCCGTTCGGGCCTATTCTCTGGAGCGGGACTTTACTCGGGCCTATTCTTGCGTCCGGGCCTCCTCTATTCTTGCCTATTCTTGCCTCCGGGAATCTCCGTTCTGGCCTGTTCGGGCCTGCGGGACTCTGTTCGGGCCTATGCTTGCCTGCAGGAATCTCTCTTCCGCCCTACTCTGGCCTGCGGGACTCTCCGTTCGGGCCTATTCTGGCCTGCGGGACTCTGTTCGGGCCTATTCTTGCTCCGGGAATCTCCGTTCGGGAGTACCCTGGCTTGCAGGACTCTGTTCGGGAATATGCTTGCCTGCAGGAATCTCTGTTCTGGCCTATTCTGGCCTGCAGGACTCTGTTTGGGCCTATGCTTGTCTACAGGAATCTCCGTTCAGGCGTATGCTGGCCTGCGGGTCTCTCCGTTCGGGCCTATGCTGGCCTGCTGGACTCTGTTCGGGCCTATGCTTGCCTGCGGGAATGACCGTTCGGGCCTAGGTTGGCCTGCGGGACTCTCCGTTCGGGCCTTTCTGGCCTTCGGGACTCTGTTCGGGTCTCTTTTTGCCAGCGGGGCTCTTCGTTTGGGCCTATTCTTGCCTGCAGAACTCTGTTCGGGCCTCTTCTTGCCTGCACAGCCCCTCTACTCGGGCCTATTTTTGCCTGCGGGACTCTGTCCAGGCCTATTGTTGCCCCCGGAAAACTCCGTTCGGTCCTATTCTGGCTTGTGGGACTCTGTTCGGGCCTATGCTTGCCTGCGGGAATCTCCTTTCAGGGTTATGCTGACCTGTGGGATTCTCAGTTTGGGCGTATTCTCGCCTGCAGGACATCTCTTCGGGCCTATTCTCGCCCGCGGGACCCTCCGTTCGGTCGTTTCTGGCCTGCGGGACTCTCCGTTCGGGCCTAATCTTGCCTGCAGGATTCTGCGTTCGGGCTTATTCTTGCTTGCCGGACAGGGTTCGGGCGTCTTGTTGCCTGCACGGCTCCTCTACTCGGGCCTCATTTTGCCTTCGGGACACCGTTCGGGTCTATTCTTGGTCCGGGAATCTCCGTTCGGGCCTATGCTGGCCTGCTGGACTCTGTTCGGGCCTATGCTTGCCTGCGGGAATGATCGTTCGGGCCTATGTTGACCTGCGGGACTCTCCGTTCGGGCCTATTCTCTGGAGCGGGACTTTACTCGGACCTATTCTTGCCTCCGGGGCTCCTCTATTCTTGCCTATTCTTGCCTCCGGGAATCTCCGTTCTGGCCTGTTCAGGCCTGCGGGACTCTGTTCGGGCCTATGCTTGCCTGCAGGAATCTCTCTTCCGCCCTACTCTGGCCTGCGGGACTCTCCGTTCAGGCCTATTCTGGCCTGCGGGACTCTGTTCGGGCCTATTCTTGCTCCGGGAATCTCCGGTCGGGCGTACCCTGGCTTGCGGGACTCTGTTCGGGCCTATGCTTGCCTGCAGGAATCTCTGTTCTGGCCTATTCTGGCCTGCAGAACTCTCCGTTCGGGCCTATTCTGGCCTGCAGGACTCTGTTTGGGCCTATGCTTGTCTACGGGAATCTCCGTTCAGGCGTATGCTGGCCTGCGGGTCTCTCCGTTCGGGCCTCTTCTTGCCCGCACGGCTCCTCTACTCGGGCCTATTTTTGCCTGTGGGACTCTATTGGGGCCTATTCTTGCCTCCGACAATCTCCGTTCGGGCCTATTCTGGCCTGCGGGACTCTTCGTTCGGGCCTAGGCTTCCCTTTGGCATTCTCCGTTCAGGCGTATGCTGGCCTGCGGGACTCTGTTCGGGCCTTTGGTTGCTTTCGGAAATCCCCGTTCTGGCCTATTCTGGCCTGCGGAATTCTGTTCGGGGCTATTCTTGCTCCGGGAATCTCTGTTCGGGACTATTCTGGCCTGTGGGACTCTGTTCGGGCCCATGCCTGCCTGCGGGGCTCTCTGTTCAGGCCTTTTTGGCCTACGGGAGTCTCCGTTCGGGCCTATTCTCTGGAGCGGGACTTTAGTCGGGCCTACTCTTGCCTACGGGGCTCCTCTATTCTTGCCTCTGGGATTCTGTTCGGGCCTATTCTTGTCTGCGGGACTCTCCGTTTGAGCCTATTCTTGCCTGTGCGTTCTCCGTTCAGGGCTACTCTTGCCAGCGGGACTCTGTTCGTGCCTCATCTTGCCTGCATGGCTGCTCTACTCGGGCCTACTCTTGCCTGCGGGACTCTGTTCGGGCCTATCCTTGCTCTGGGAATCTCCGTTCGGGCATACCCTGGCCTGCGGGACTCCGTTCGGGCCTATTCTGGCCTGCGGGACTCTCTTTGGGCCTATGCTTGCCTGCAGGAATCTCTGTTCCGGCCTATTGTGGCCTGCAGCACTCTCCGTTTGGGCCTATTCTGGCCTACGGGACTCTGTTTGGGCCTATGCTTGCCTACGGGAATCTCCGTTCAGGCGTATGCTGGCCTGCGGTATTCTCAATTTGGGCATATTCTCTCGCCTGTGGGACTTTCCTTTGGGCCTATTCTCGCCTGCGCATCTCTCCGTTCGGGCCTATTCTTGCCTGCGGGACTCTCCGTTCCGGCCTATTCTTGCCTGCGGGTCTCTCCGTTCGGGACAATTCTGACCTGCAAAACTCTCCGTTCGGACCTAATCTAGCCTCTGGGAGTCTCCTTTGGGGTCTCCTGTTGCGTGCGGGGCTGCTCTATTCCAGCCTTTTGTGCTTACGGAGCTCCGATATTCGGTCCTGTTCTAGCATGCGGAGCTCCGCTACTCAGGCCTGATTGTGCATGCGGGGCTCCGCTACTCGGGCCTGTTGGTGCATGTGGGGCTCCACTACTTGGGCCTGTTCTTGCATGCGGGGCTCCGCTACTCGGGTCTGTTCGTGCTTGCAGGGCTCTGCTACTCGGGCCTGTTCGTGCGTGCAGGGATCCGCTATTCAGGCCTGATAGTGTGTGCGGGGATCCGCTATTCAGGCCTGTCCTTCCCTGCGGGACTCTATTCGGGCCTATACTTCCCTGCGGGACTCTGTTCGGGCCCATTCTCGCCTTCGAGACCCTCTGTTCGGGCTTTTCTGACCTGCGGGACTCTCTGTTCGGGCCTATTCTTGTGAGCGGGTCTCTATTCGGGCCTATTTTTGCCTAAGGGCTCCTCTATTCGGGCCTATTCTGGCCTGCGGGACTCTCCGTTCGGGCCTATTCTCACGTGGGGAACTCTCCGTTCGGAACTTTCTGGCCTTCGGGACTCTGTTCGGGTCTCTTCTTGCCAGCGGGGCTCTTCGTTTGGGCCTATTCTTGCCTGCAGGACTCTGTTCGGGCCTCTTCTTGCCTGCACAGCCCCTCTACTCGGGCCTATTTTTGCCTGCGGGACTCTGTCCAGGCCTATTGTTGCCCCCGGAAAACTCCGTTCGGTCCTATTCTGGCTTGTGGGACTCTGTTCGGGCCTATGCTTGCCTGCGGGAATCTCCTTTCAGGGTTATGCTGACCTGTGGGATTCTCAGTTTGGGCGTATTCTCGCCTGCAGGACATCTCTTCGGGCCTATTCTCGCCCGCGGGACCCTCCGTTCGGTCGTTCTGGCCTGCGGGACTCTCCGTTCGGGCCTAATCTTGCCTGCAGGATTCTGCGTTCGGGCTTACTCTTGCTTGCCGGACAGGGTTCGGGCGTCTTCTTGCCTGCACGGCTCCTCTACTCGGGCCTCATTTTGCCTTCGGGACACCGTTCGGGTCTATTCTTGGTCCGGGAATCTCCGTTCGGGCCTATGCTGGCCTGCTGGACTCTGTTCGGGCCTATGCTTGCCTGCGGGAATGACCGTTCGGGCCTATGTTGGCCTGCGGGACTCTCCGTTCGGGCCTTTCTGGCCTGCGGGACTCTCCGTTCGGGCCTATTCTCTGGAGCGGGACTTTACTCGGGCCTATTCTTGCCTCCGGGGCTCCTCTATTCTTGCCTATTCTTGCCTCCGGGAATCTCCGTTCTGGCCTGTTCGGGCCTGCGGGGCTCTGTTCGGGCCTATGCTTGCCTGCAGGAATCTCTCTTCCGCCCTACTCTGGCCTGCGGGACTCTCCGTTCAGGCCTATTCTGGCCTGCGGGACTCTGTTCGGGCCTATTCTTGCTCCGGGAATCTCCGTTCGGGAGTACCCTGGCTTGCGGGACTCTGTTCGGGCCTATGCTTGCCTGCAGGAATCTCTGTTCTGGCCTCTTCTGGCCTGCAGGACTCTCCGTTCGGGCCTATTCTGGCCTGCAGGACTCTGTTTGGGCCTATGCTTGTCTACGGGAATCTCCGTTCAGGCGTATGCTGGCCTGCGGGTCTCTCCGTTCGGGCCTATTCTTGCCTGCGGGACTCTCCGTTTGGGCGTATCCTTGCCTGCGGGACTCTGTTCGGGCCTCTTCTTGCCCGCACGGCTCCTCTACTCGGGCCTATTTTTGCCTGTGGGACTCTATTGGGGCCTATTCTTGCCTCCGACAATCTCCGTTCGGGCCTATTCTGGCCTGCGGGACTCTTCGTTCGGGCCTAGGCTTCCCTTTGGCAATCTCCGTTCAGGCGTATGCTGGCCTGCGGGACTCTGTTCGGGCCTTTGGTTGCTTTCGGAAATCCCCGTTCTGGCCTATTCTGGCCTGCGGAATTCTGTTCGGGGCTATTCTTGCTCCGGGAATCTCTGTTCGGGACTATTCTGGCCTGTGGGACTCTGTTCGGGCCCATGCCTGCCTGCGGGGCTCTCTGTTCAGGCCTTTTTCGCCTACGGGTCTCTCCGTTCGGGCCTATTCTCTGGAGCGGGACTTTAGTCGGGCCTACTCTTGCCTACGGGGCTCCTCTATTCTTGCCTCTGGGATTCTGTTCGGGCCTATTCTTGTCTGTGGGACTCTCCGTTTGAGCCTATTCTTGCCTGTGGGTTCTCCGTTCAGGGCTACTCTTGCCAGCGGGACTCTGTTCGTGCCTCATCTTGCCTGCATGGCTGCTCTACTCGGGCCTACTCTTGCCTGCGGGACTCTGTTCGGGCCTATCCTTGCTCTGGGAATCTCCGTTCGGGCATACCCTGGCCTGCGGGACTCCGTTCGGGCCTATTCTGGCCTGCGGGACTCTGTTTGGGCCTATGCTTGCCTGCAGGAATCTCTGTTCCGGCCTATTGTGGCCTGCAGCACTCTCCGTTTGGGCCTATTCTGGCCTACGGGACTCTGTTTGGGCCTATGCTTGCCTACGGGAATCTCCGTTCAGGCGTATGCTGGCCTGCGGTATTCTCAATTTGGGCATATTCTCTCGCCTCCGGGACTTTCCTTTGGGCCTATTCTCGCCTGCGCATCTCTCCGTTCGGGCCTATTCTTGCCTGCGGGACTCTCCGTTCCGGCCTATTCTTGCCTGCGGGTCTCTCCGTTCGGGACAATTCTGACCTGCAAAACTCTCCGTTCGGACCTAATCTAGCCTCTGGGAGTCTCCTTTCGGGTCTCCTGTTGCGTGCGGGGCTGCTCTATTCCAGCCTTTTGTGCTTACGGAGCTCCGATATGCGGTCCTGTTCTAGCATGCGGAGCTCCGTTACTCAGGCCTGATTGTGCGTGCGGGGCTCCGCTACTCGGGCCTGTTGGTGCATGCGGGGCTCCACTACTTGGGCCTGTTCTTGCATGCGGGGCTCCGCTACTCGGGTCTGTTCGTGCTTGCAGGGCTCTGCTACTCGGGCCTGTTCGTGCGTGCAGGGCTCCGCTATTCAGGCCTGATAGTGTGTGCGGGGCTCCTCTATTCAGGCCTGTCCTTCCCTGCGGGACTCTATTCGGGCCTATACTTCCCTGCGGGACTCTGTTCGGGCCTATTCTGGCCTGCGAGACCCTCCGTTTGCCCCTATCGTGGTCTGCGGGACCCTCGTTCGGGCCCATTCTCGCCTTCGAGACCCTCTGTTCGGGCTTTTCTGACCTGCGGGACTCTCTGTTCGGGCCTATTCTTGTGAGCGGGTCTCTATTCGGGCCTATTTTTGCCTAAGGGCTCCTCTATTCGGGCCTATTCTGGCCTGCGGGACTCTCCGTTCGGGCCTATTCTCACGTGGGGAACTCTCCGTTCGGACCTTTCTGGCCTTCGGGACTCTGTTCGGGTCTCTTCTTGCCAGCGGGGCTCTTCGTTTGGGCCTATTCTTGCCTGCAGGATTCTGTTCGGGCCTCTTCTTGCCTGCACAGCCCCTCTACTCGGGCCTATTTTTGCCTGCGGGACTCTGTCCAGGCCTATTGTTGCCCCCGGAAAACTCCGTTCGGTCCTATTCTGGCTTGTGGGACTCTGTTCGGGCCTATGCTTGCCTGCGGGACTCTCCTTTCAGGGTTATGCTGACCTGTGGGATTCTCAGTTTGGGCGTATTCTCGCCTGCAGGACATCTCTTCGGGCCTATTCTCGCCAGCGGGACCCTCCGTTCGGTCGTTTCTGGCCTGCGGGACTCTCCGTTCGGGCCTAATCTTGCCTGCAGAATTCTGCGTTCGGGCTTACTCTTGCTTGCCGGACAGGGTTCGGGCATCTTGTTGCCTGCACGGCTCCTCTACTCGGGCCTCATTTTGCCTTCGGGACACTGTTCGGGTCTATTCTTGGTCCGGGAATCTCCGTTCGGGCCTATGCTGGCCTGCTGGACTCTGTTCGGGCCTATGCTTGCCTGCGGGAATGACCGTTCGGGCCTATGTTGGCCTGCGGGACTCTCCGTTCGGGCCTTTCTGGCCTGCGGGACTCTCCGTTCGGGCCTATTCTCTGGAGCGGGACTTTACTCGGGCCTATTCTTGCCTCCGGGGCTCCTCTATTCTTGCCTATTCTTGCCTCCGGGAATCTCCGTTCTGGCCTGTTCGGGCCTGCGGGACTCTGTTCGGGCCTATGCTTGCCTGCAGGAATCTCTCTTCCGCCCTACTCTGGCCTGCGGGACTCTCCGTTCGGGCCTATTCTGGCCTGCGGGACTCTGTTCGGGCCTATTCTTGCTCCGGGAATCTCCGTTCGGGAGTACCCTGGCTTGCGGGACTCTGTTCGGGAATATGCTTGCCTGCAGGAATCTCTGTTCTGGCCTATTCTGGCCTGCAGGACTCTCCGTTCGGGCCTATTCTGGCCTGCAGGACTCTGTTTGGGCCTATGCTTGTCTACAGGAATCTCCGTTCAGGCGTATGCTGGCCTGCGGGTCTCTCCGTTCGGGCCTATGCTGGCCTGCTGGACTCTGTTCGGGCCTATGCTTGCCTGCGGGAATGACCGTTCCGGCCTAGGTTGGCCTGCGGGACTCTCCGTTCGGGCCTTTCTGGCCTTCGGGACTCTGTTCGGGTCTCTTTTTGCCAGCGGGGCTCTTCGTTTGGGCCTATTCTTGCCTGCAGAACTCTGTTCGGGCCTCTTCTTGCCTGCACAGCCCCTCTACTCGGGCCTATTTTTGCCTGCGGGACTCTGTCCAGGCCTATTGTTGCCCCCGGAAAACTCCGTTCGGTCCTATTCTGGCTTGTGGGACTCTGTTCGGGCCTATGCTTGCCTGCGGGAATCTCCTTTCAGGGTTATGCTGACCTGTGGGATTCTCAGTTTGGGCGTATTCTCGCCTGCAGGACATCTCTTCGGGCCTATTCTCGCCCGCGGGACCCTCCGTTCGGTCGTTTCTGGCCTGCGGGACTCTCCGTTCGGGCCTAATCTTGCCTGCAGGATTCTGCGTTCGGGCTTATTCTTGCTTGCCGGACAGGGTTCGGGCGTCTTGTTGCCTGCACGGCTCCTCTACTCGGGCCTCATTTTGCCTTCGGGACACCGTTCGGGTCTATTCTTGGTCCGGGAATCTCCGTTCGGGCCTATGCTGGCCTGCTGGACTCTGTTCGGGCCTATGCTTGCCTGCGGGAATGACCGTTCGGGCCTATGTTGACCTGCGGGACTCTCCGTTCGGGCCTATTCTCTGGAGCGGGACTTTACTCGGACCTATTCTTGCCTCCGGGGCTCCTCTATTCTTGCCTATTCTTGCCTCCGGGAATCTCCGTTCTGGCCTGTTCAGGCCTGCGGGACTCTGTTCGGTCCTATGCTTGCCTGCAGGAATCTCTCTTCCGCCCTACTCTGGCCTGCGGGACTCTCCGTTCAGGCCTATTCTGGCCTGCGGGACTCTGTTCGGGCCTATTCTTGCTCCGGGAATCTCCGGTCGGGCGTACCCTGGCTTGCGGGACTCTGTTCGGGCCTATGCTTGCCTGCAGGAATCTCTGTTCTGGCCTATTCTGGCCTGCAGAACTCTCCGTTCGGGCCTATTCTGGCCTGCAGGACTCTGTTTGGGCCTATGCTTGTCTACGGGAATCTCCGTTCAGGCGTATGCTGGCCTGCGGGTCTCTCCGTTCGGGCCTCTTCTTGCCCGCACGGCTCCTCTACTCGGGCCTATTTTTGCCTGTGGGACTCTATTGGGGCCTATTCTTGCCTCCGACAATCTCCGTTCGGGCCTATTCTGGCCTGCGGGACTCTTCGTTCGGGCCTAGGCTTCCCTTTGGCATTCTCCGTTCAGGCGTATGCTGGCCTGCGGGACTCTGTTCGGGCCTTTGGTTGCTTTCGGAAATCCCCGTTCTGGCCTATTCTGGCCTGCGGAATTCTGTTCGGGGCTATTCTTGCTCCGGGAATCTCTGTTCGGGACTATTCTGGCCTGTGGGACTCTGTTCGGGCCCATGCCTGCCTGCGGGGCTCTCTGTTCAGGCCTTTTTGGCCTACGGGAGTCTCCGTTCGGGCCTATTCTCTGGAGCGGGACTTTAGTCGGGCCTACTCTTGCCTACGGGGCTCCTCTATTCTTGCCTCTGGGATTCTGTTCGGGCCTATTCTTGTCTGCGGGACTCTCCGTTTGAGCCTATTCTTGCCTGTGGGTTCTCCGTTCAGGGCTACTCTTGCCAGCGGGACTCTGTTCGTGCCTCATCTTGCCTGCATGGCTGCTCTACTCGGGCCTACTCTTGCCTGCGGGACTCTGTTCGGGCCTATCCTTGCTCTGGGAATCTCCGTTCGGGCATACCCTGGCCTGCGGGACTCCGTTCGGGCCTATTCTGGCCTGCGGGACTCTGTTTGGGCCTATGCTTGCCTGCAGGAATCTCTGTTCCGGCCTATTGTGGCCTGCAGCACTCTCCGTTTGGGCCTATTCTGGCCTACGGGACTCTGTTTGGGCCTATGCTTGCCTACGGGAATCTCCGTTCAGGCGTATGCTGGCCTGCGGTATTCTCAATTTGGGCATATTCTCTCGCCTGCGGGACTTTCCTTTGGGCCTATTCTCGCCTGCGCATCTCTCCGTTCGGGCCTATTCTTGCCTGCGGGACTCTCCGTTCCGGCCTATTCTTGCCTGCGGGTCTCTCCGTTCGGGACAATTCTGACCTGCAAAACTCTCCGTTCGGACCTAATCTAGCCTCTGGGAGTCTCCTTTCGGGTCTCCTGTTGCGTGCGGGGCTGCTCTATTCCAGCCTTTTGTGCTTACGGAGCTCCGATATTCGGTCCTGTTCTAGCATGCGGAGCTCCGTTACTCAGGCCTGATTGTGCGTGCGGGGCTCCGCTACTCGGGCCTGTTGGTGCATGCGGGGCTCCACTACTTGGGCCTGTTCTTGCATGCGGGGCTCCGCTACTCGGGTCTGTTCGTGCTTGCAGGGCTCTGCTACTCGGGCCTGTTCGTGCGTGCGGGGCTCCGCTATTCAGGCCTGATAGTGTGTGCGGGGCTCCTCTATTCAGGCCTGTCCTTCCCTGCGGGACTCTATTCGGGCCTATACTTCCCTGCGGGACTCTGTTCGGGCCTATTCTGGCCTGCGAGACCCTCCGTTTGCCCCTATCGTGGTCTGCGGGACCCTCGTTCGGGCCCATTCTCGCCTTCGAGACCCTCTGTTCGGGCTTTTCTGACCTGCGGGACTCTCTGTTCGGGCCTATTCTTGTGAGCGGGTCTCTATTCGGGCCTATTTTTGCCTAAGGGCTCCTCTATTCGGGCCTATTCTGGCCTGCGGGACTCTCCGTTCGGGCCTTTCTAGCCTTCGGGACTCTGTTCGGGTCTCTTTTTGCCAGAGGGGCTCTTCGTTTGGGCCTATTCTTGCCTGCAGAACTCTGTTCGGGCCTCTTCTTGCCTGCACAGCCCCTCTACTCGGGCCTATTTTTGCCTGCGGGACTCTGTCCAGGCCTATTGTTGCCCCCGGAAAACTCCTTTCGGTCCTATTCTGGCTTGTGGGACTCTGTTCGGGCCTATGCTTGCCTGCGGGAATCTCCTTTCAGGGTTATGCTGACCTGTGGGATTCTCAGTTTGGGCGTATTCTCGCCTGCAGGACATCTCTTCGGGCCTATTCTCGCCCGCGGGACCCTCCGTTCGGTCGTTTCTGGCCTGCGGGACTCTCCGTTCGGGCCTAATCTTGCCTGCAGGATTCTGCGTTTGGGCTTACTCTTGCTTGCCGGACAGGGTTCGGGCGTCTTCTTGCCTGCACGGCTCCTCTACTCGGGCCTCATTTTGCCTTCGGGACACCGTTCGGGTCTATTCTTGGTCCGGGAATCTCCGTTCGGGCCTATGCTGGCCTGCTGGACTCTGTTCGGGCCTATGCTTGCCTGCGGGAATGACCGTTCGGGCCTATGTTGGCCTGCGGGACTCTCCGTTCGGGCCATTCTGGCCTGCGGGACTCTCCGTTCGGGCCTATTCTCTGGAGCGGGACTTTACTCGGGCCTATTCTTGCCTCCGTTCCTCCTCTATTCTTGCCTATTCTTGCCTCCGGGAATCTCCGTTCTGGCCTGTTCGGGCCTGCGGGACTCTGTTCGGGCCTCTGCTTGCCTGCAGGAATCTCTGTTCTGGCCTATTCTGGCCTGCAGGACTCTCCGTTCGGGCCTATTCTGGCCTGCAGGACTCTGTTTGGGCCTATGCTTGCCTACGGGAATCTCCGTTCAGGCGTATGCTGGCCTGCGGGTCTCTCCGTTCGGGCCTATTCTTGCCTGCGGGACTCTCCGTTTGGGCGTATCCTTGCCTGAGGGACTCTGTTCGGGCCTCTTCTTGCCCGCACGGCTCCTCTACTCGGGCCTATTTTTGCCTGTGGGACTCTATTGGGGCCTATTCTTGCCTCCGACAATCTCCGTTCGGGCCTATTCTGGCCTGCGGGACTCTTCGTTCGGGCCTAGGCTTCCCTTTGGCAATCTCCGTTCAGGCGTATGCTGGCCTGCGGGACTCTGTTCGGGCCTTTGGTTGCTTTCGGAAATCCCCGTTCTGGCCTATTCTGGCCTGCGGAATTCTGTTCGGGGCTATTCTTGCTCCGGGAATCTCTGTTCGGGACTATTCTGGCCTGTGGGACTCTGTTCGGGCCCATGCCTGCCTGCGGGGCTCTCTGTTCAGGCCTTTTTCTCCTACGGGTCTCTCCGTTCGGGCCTAGTCTCTGGAGTGGGACTTTAGTCGGGCCTACTCTTGCCTACGGGGCTCCTCTATTCTTGCCTCTGGGATTCTGTTCGGGCCTATTCTTGTGTGCGGGACTCTCCGTTTGAGCCTATTCTTGCCTGTGGGTTCTCCGTTCAGGGCTACTCTTGCCAGCGGGACTCTGTTCGTGCCTCATCTTGCCTGCATGGCTGCTCTACTCGGGCCTACTCTTGCCTGCGGGACTCCGTTCGGGCCTATTCTGGCCTGCGGGACTCTGTTTGGGCCTATGCTTGCCTACGGGAATCTCCGTTCAGGCGTATGCTGGCCTGCGGTATTCTCAATTTGGGCATATTCTCTCGCCTCCGGGACTTTCCTTTGGGCCTATTCTCGCCTGCGCATCTCTCCGTTCGGGCCTATTCTTGCCTGCGGGACTCTCCGTTCCGGCCTATTCTTGCCTGCGGGTCTCTCCGTTCGGGACAATTCTGACCTGCAAAACTCTCCGTTCGGACCTAATCTAGCCTCTGGGAGTCTCCTTTCGGGTCTCCTGTTGCGTGCGGGGCTGCTCCATTCCAGCCTTTTGTGCTTACGGAGCTCCGATATTCGGTCCTGTTCTAGCATGCGGAGCTCCGCTACTCAGGCCTGATTGTGCGTGCGGGGCTCCGCTACTCGGGCCTGTTGGTGCATGCGGGGCTCCACTACTTGGGCCTGTTCTTGCATGCGGGGCTCCGCTACTCGGGTCTGTTCGTGCTTGCAGGGCTCTGCTACTCGGGCCTGTTCGTGCGTGTGGGGCTCCGCTATTCAGGCCTGATAGTGTGTGCGGGGCTCCTCTATTCAGGCCTGTCCTTCCCTGCGGGACTCTATTCGGGCCTATACTTCCCTGCGGGACTCTGTTCGGGCCTATTCTGGCCTGCGAGACCCTCGGTTCGCCCCTATCGTGGTCTGCGGGACCCTCGTTCGGGCCCATTCTCGCCTTCGAGACCCTCTATTCGGGCTTTTCTGGCCTGCGGGACTCTCCGTTCGGGCCTATTCTTGTGAGCGGGTCTCTATTCGGGCCTATTTTTGCCTAAGGGCTCCTCTATTCGGGCCTATTCTGGCCTGCGGGACTCTCCGTTCGGGCCTATTCTCACCTGGGGAACTCTCCGTTCGGGCCTTTCTGGCCTTCGGGACTCTGTTCGGGTCTCTTCTTGCCAGCGGGGCTCTTCGTTGGGGCCTATTCTTGCCTGCAGAACTCTGTTCGGGCCTCTTCTTGCCTGCACAGCCCCTCTACTCGGGCCTATTTTTGCCTGCGGGACTCTGTCCAGGCCTATTGTTGCCCCCGGAAAACTCCGTTCGGTCCTATTCTGGCTTGTGGGACTCTGTTCGGGCCTATGCTTGCCTGCAGGAATCTCTGTTCTGGCCTATTCTGGCCTGCAGAACTCTCCGTTCGGGCCTATTCTGGCCTGCAGGACTCTGTTTGGGCCTATGCTTGTCTACGGGAATCTCCGTTCAGGCGTATGCTGGCCTGCGGGTCTCTCCGTTCGGGCCTCTTCTTGCCCGCACGGCTCCTCTACTCGGGCCTATTTTTGCCTGTGGGACTCTATTGGGGCCTATTCTTGCCTCCGACAATCTCCGTTCGGGCCTATTCTGGCCTGCGGGACTCTTCGTTCGGGCCTAGGCTTCCCTTTGGCATTCTCCGTTCAGGCGTATGCTGGCCTGCGGGACTCTGTTCGGGCCTTTGGTTGCTTTCGGAAATCCCCGTTCTGGCCTATTCTGGCCTGCGGAATTCTGTTCGGGGCTATTCTTGCTCCGGGAATCTCTGTTCGGGACTATTCTGGCCTGTGGGACTCTGTTCGGGCCCATGCCTGCCTGCGGGGCTCTCTGTTCAGGCCTTTTTGGCCTACGGGACTCTCCGTTCGGGCCTATTCTCTGGAGCGGGACTTTAGTCGGGCCTACTCTTGCCTACGGGGCTCCTCTATTCTTGCCTCTGGGATTCTGTTCGGGCCTATTCTTGTCTGCGGGACTCTCCGTTTGAGCCTATTCTTGCCTGTGGGTTCTCCGTTCAGGGCTACTCTTGCCAGCGGGACTCTGTTCGTGCCTCATCTTGCCTGCATGGCTGCTCTACTCGGGCCTACTCTTGCCTGCGGGACTCTGTTCGGGCCTATCCTTGCTCTGGGAATCTCCGTTCGGGCATACCCTGGCCTGCGGGACTCCGTTCGGGCCTATTCTGGCCTGTGGGACTCTGTTTGGGCCTATGCTTGCCTGCAGGAATCTCTGTTCCGGCCTATTGTGGCCTGCAGGACTCTCCGTTCGGGCCTATTCTGGCCTGCGGGACTCTGTTTGGGCCTATGCTTGCCTACGGGAATCTCCGTTCAGGCGTATGCTGGCCTGCGGTATTCTCAATTTGGGCATATTCTCTCGCCTGCGGGACTTTCCTTTGGACCTATTCTCGCCTGCGCATCTCTCCGTTCGGGCCTATTCTTGCCTGCGGGACTCTCCGTTCCGGCCTATTCTTGCCTGCGGGTCTCTCCGTTCGGGACAATTCTGACCTGCAAAACTCTCCGTTCGGACCTAATCTAGCCTCTGGGAGTCTCCTTTGGGGTCTCCTGTTGCGTGCGGGGCTGCTCCATTCCAGCCTTTTGTGCTTACGGAGCTCCGATATTCGGTCCTGTTCTAGCATGCGGAGCTCCGCTACTCAGGCCTGATTGTGCGTGCGGGGCTCCGCTACTCGGGCCTGTTGGTGCATGCGGGGCTCCACTACTTGTGCCTGTTCTTGCATGCGGGGCTCCGCTACTCGGGCCTGTTGGTGCATGCGGGGCTCCACTACTTGGGCCTGTTCTTGCATGCGGGGCTCCGCTACTCGGGTCTGTTCGTGCTTGCAGGGCTCTGCTACTCGGGCCTGTTCGTGCGTGCGGGGCTTCGCTATTCAGGCCTGATAGTGTGTGCGGGGCTCCTCTATTCAGGCCTGTCCTTCCCTGCGGGACTCTATTCGGGCCTATACTTCCCTGTGGGTCTCTCCGTTCGGGCCTATTCTTGCCTGCGGGACTCTCCGTTTGGGCGTATCCTTGCCTGCGGGACTCTGTTCGGGCCTCTTCTTGCCCGCACGGCTCCTCTACTCGGGCCTATTTTTGCCTGTGGGACTCTATTGGGGCCTATTCTTGCCTCCGACAATCTCCGTTCGGGCCTATTCTGGCCTGCGGGACTCTGTTTGGGCCTATGCTTGCCTGCAGGAATCTCTGTTCCGGCCTATTGTGGCCTGCAGGACTCTCCGTTCGGGCCTATTCTGGCGTGCGGGACTCTGTTTGGGCCTATGCTTGCCTACGGGAATCTCCGTTCAGGCGTATGCTGGCCTGCGGTATTCTCAATTTGGGCATATTCTCTCGCCTGCGGGACTTTCCTTTGGGCCTATTGTCGCCTGCGCATCTCTCCGTTCGGGCCTATTCTTGCCTGCGGGTCTCTCCGTTCGGGACAATTCTGACCTGCAAAACTCTCCGTTCGGACCTAATCTAGCCTCTGGGAGTCTCCTTTGGGGTCTCCTGTTGCGTGCGGGGCTGCTCCATTCCAGCCTTTTGTGCTTACGGAGCTCCGATATTCGGTCCTGTTCTAGCATGCGGAGCTCCGCTACTCAGGCCTGATTGTGCGTGCGGGGCTCCGCTACTCGGGCCTGTTGGTGCATGCGGGGCTCCACTACTTGGGCCTGTTCTTGCATGCGGGGCTCCGCTACTCGGGTCTGTTCGTGCTTGCAGGGCTCTGCTACTCGGGCCTGTTCGTGCGTGCAGGGATACGCTATTCAGGCCTGATAGTGTGTGCGGGGATCCGCTATTCAGGCCTGTCCTTCCCTGCGGGACTCTATTCGGGCCTATACTTCCCTGCGGGACTCTGTTCGGGCCCATTCTCGCCTTCGAGACCCTCTGTTCGGGCTTTTCTGACCTGCGGGACTCTCTGTTCGGGCCTAATCTTGTGAGCGGGTCTCTATTCGGGCCTATTTTTGCCTAAGGGCTCCTCTATTCGGGCCTATTCTGGCCTGCGGGACTCTCCGTTCGGGCCTATTCTCACGTGGGGAACTCTCCGTTCGGAACTTTCTGGCCTTCGGGACTCTGTTCGGGTCTCTTCTTGCCAGCGGGGCTCTTCGTTTGGGCCTATTCTTGCCTGCAGGACTCTGTTCGGGCCTCTTCTTGCCTGCACAGCCCCTCTACTCGGGCCTATTTTTGCCTGCGGGACTCTGTCCAGGCCTATTGTTGCCCCCGGAAAACTCCGTTCGGTCCTATTCTGGCTTGTGGGACTCTGTTCGGGCCTATGCTTGCCTGCGGGACTCTCCTTTCAGGGTTATGCTGACCTGTGGGATTCTCAGTTTGGGCGTATTCTCGCCTGCAGGACATCTCTTCGGGCCTATTCTCGCCCGCGGGACCCTCCGTTCGGTCGTTCTGGCCTGCGGGACTCTCCGTTCGGGCCTAATCTTGCCTGCAGGATTCTGCGTTCGGGCTTACTCTTGCTTGCCGGACAGGGTTCGGGCGTCTTGTTGCCTGCACGGCTCCTCTACTCGGGCCTCATTTTGCCTTCGGGACACCGTTCGGGTCTATTCTTGGTCCGGGAATCTCCGTTCGGGCCTATGCTGGCCTGCTGGACTCTGTTCGGGCCTATGCTTGCCTGCGGGAATGACCGTTCGGGCCTATGTTGGCCTGCGGGACTCTCCGTTCGGGCCTTTCTGGCCTGCGGGACTCTCCGTTCGGGCCTATTCTCTGGAGCGGGACTTTACTCGGGCCTATTCTTGCCTCCGGGCCTCCTCTATTCTTGCCTATTCTTGCCTCCGGGAATCTCCGTTCTGGCCTGTTCGGGCCTGCGGGGCTCTGTTCTGGCCTATGCTTGCCTGCAGGAATCTCTCTTCCGCCCTACTCTGGCCTGCGGGACTCTCAGTTCAGGCCTATTCTGGCCTGCGGGACTCTGTTCGGGCCTATTCTTGCTCCGGGAATCTCCGTTCGGGAGTACCCTGGCTTGCGGGACTCTGTTCGGGCCTATGCTTGCCTGCAGGAATCTCTGTTCTGGCCTATTCTGGCCTGCAGGACTCTCCGTTCGGGCCTATTCTGGCCTGCAGGACTCTGTTTGGGCCTATGCTTGTCTACAGGAATCTCCGTTCAGGCGTATGCTGGCCTGCGGGTCTCTCCGTTCGGGCCTATTCTTGCCTGCGGGACTCTCCGTTTGGGCGTATCCTTGCCTGCGGGACTCTGTTCGGGCCTCTTCTTGCCCGCACGGCTCCTCTACTCGGGCCTATTTTTGCCTGTGGGACTCTATTGGGGCCTATTCTTGCCTCCGACAATCTCCGTTCGGGCCTATTCTGGCCTGCGGGACTCTTCGTTCGGGCCTAGGCTTCCCTTTGGCAATCTCCGTTCAGGCGTATGCTGGCCTGCGGGACTCTGTTCGGGCCTTTGGTTGCTTTCGGAAATCCCCGTTCTGGCCTATTCTGGCCTGCGGAATTCTGTTCGGGGCTATTCTTGCTCCGGGAATCTCTGTTCGGGACTATTCTGGCCTGTGGGACTCTGTTCGGGCCCATGCCTGCCTGCGGGGCTCTCTGTTCAGGCCTTTTTCGCCTACGGGTCTCTCCGTTCGGGCCTATTCTCTGGAGCGGGACTTTAGTCGGGCCTACTCTTGCCTACGGGGCTCCTCTATTCTTGCCTCTGGGATTCTGTTCGGGCCTATTCTTGTCTGCGGGACTCTCCGTTTGAGCCTATTCTTGCCTGTGGGTTCTCCGTTCAGGGCTACTCTTGCCAGCGGGACTCTGTTCGTGCCTCATCTTGCCTGCATGGCTGCTCTACTCGGGCCTACTCTTGCCTGCGGGACTCTGTTCGGGCCTATCCTTGCTCTGGGAATCTCCGTTCGGGCATACCCTGGCCTGCGGGACTCCGTTCGGGCCTATTCTGGCCTGCGGGAATCTCTTTGGGCCTATGCTTGCCTGCAGGAATCTCTGTTCCGGCCTATTGTGGCCTGCAGCACTCTCCGTTTGGGCCTATTCTGGCCTACGGGACTCTGTTTGGGCCTATGCTTGCCTACGGGAATCTCCGTTCAGGCGTATGCTGGCCTGCGGTATTCTCAATTTGGGCATATTCTCTCGCCTCCGGGACTTTCCTTTGGGCCTATTCGCGCCTGCGCATCTCTCCGTTCGGGCCTATTCTTGCCTGCGGGACTCTCCGTTCCGGCCTATTCTTGCCTGCGGGTCTCTCCGTTCGGGACAATTCTGACCTGCAAAACTCTCCGTTCGGACCTAATCTAGCCTCTGGGAGTCTCCTTTCGGGTCTCCTGTTGCGTGCGGGGCTGCTCTATTCCAGCCTTTTGTGCTTACGGAGCTCCGATATTCGGTCCTGTTCTAGCATGCGGAGCTCCGCTACTCAGGCCTGATTGTGCGTGCGGGGCTCCACTACTTGGGCCTGTTCTTGCATGCGGGGCTCCGCTACTCGGGTCTGTTCGTGCTTGCAGGGCTCTGCTACTCGGGCCTGTTCGTGCGTGCGGGGCTCCGCTATTCAGGCCTGATAGTGTGTGCGGGGCTCCTCTATTCAGGCCTGTCCTTCCCTGCGGGACTCTATTCGGGCCTATACTTCCCTGCGGGACTCTGTTCGGGCCTATTCTGGCCTGCGAGACCCTCGGTTTCCCCCTATCGTGGTCTGCGGGACCCTCGTTCGGGCCCATTCTCGCCTTCGAGACCCTCTGTTCGGGCTTTTCTGACCTGCGGGACTCTCTGTTCGGGCCTATTCTTGTGAGCGGGTCTCTATTCGGGCCTATTTTTGCCTAAGGGCTCCTCTATTCGGGCCTATTCTGGCCTGCGGGACTCTCCGTTCGGGCCTATTCTCACGTGGGGAACTCTCCGTTCGGACCTTTCTGGCCTTCGGGACTCCCTTCGGGTCTCTTCTTGCCTGCACAGCCCCTCTACTCGGGCCTATTTTTGCCTGCGGGACTCTGTCCAGGCCTATTGTTGCCCCCGGAAAACTCCGTTCGATCCTATTCTGGCTTGTGGGACTCTGTTCGGGCCTATGGTTGCCTGCGGGAATCTCCTTTCAGGGTTATGCTGACCTGTGGGATTCTCAGTTTGGGCGTATTCTCGCCTGCAGGACATCTCTTCGGGCCTATTCTCGCCCGCGGGACCCTCCGTTCGGTCGTTTCTGGCCTGCGGGACTCTCCGTTCGGGCCTAATCTTGGGAGCGGGAGCGCGACTCTACTCGGGCCTATTCTTGCCTAGGGGCCTCTTCTATTCGTCCTTATTCTTGCCAGTGGGACTCTGTTCAGGCCCGTTTTTGCCTGCAGGTTTCTGCGTTCGGGCTTATTCTTGCTTGCTGGACAGTGTTCGGGCGTCTTCTTGCCTGCACGGCTCCTCTACTCGGGCCTCATTTTGCCTTCGGGACACCGTTCGGGTCTATTCCTGGTCCGGGAATCTCCGTTCGGGCCTATGCTGGCCTGCTGGACTCTGTTCGGGCCTATGCTTGCCTGCGGGAATGACCGTTCGGGCCTATGTTGGCCTGCGGAACTCTCCGTTCGGGCCTTTCTGGTCTGCGGGACTCTCCGTTCGGGCCTATTCTCTGGAGCGGGACTTTACTGGGGCCTATTCTTGCCTCCGGGGCTCCTCTATTCTTGCCTATTCTTGCCTCCGGGAATCTCCGTTCTGGCCTGTTCGGGCCTGCGGGGCTCTGTTCGGGCCTATGCTTGCCTGCAGGAATCTCTGTTCCGCCCTACTCTGGCCTGCGGGACTCTCAGTTCAGGCCTATTCTGGCCTGCGGGACTCTGTTCGGGCCTATTCTTGCTCCGGGAATCTCCGTTCGGGAGTACCCTGGCTTGCGGGACTCTGTTCGGGCCTATGCTTGCCTGCAGGAATCTCTGTTCTGGCCTATTCTGGCCTGCAGGACTCTCCGTTCGGGCCTATTCTGGCCTGCAGGACTCTGTTTGGGCCTATGCTTGTCTACAGGAATCTCCGTTCAGGCGTATGCTGGCCTGCGGGTCTCTCCGTTCGGGCCTATTCTTGCCTGCGGGACTCTCCGTTTGGGCGTATCCTTGCCTGCGGGACTCTGTTCGGGCCTCTTCTTGCCCGCACGGCTGCTCTACTCGGGCCTATTTTTGCCTGTGGGACTCTATTGGGGCCTATTCTTGCCTCCGACAATCTCCGTTCGGGCCTATTCTGGCCTGCGGGACTCTTCGTTCGGGCCTAGGCTTCCCTTTGGCAATCTCCGTTCAGGCGTATGCTGGCCTGCGGGACTCTGTTCGGGCCTTTGGTTGCTTTCGGAAATCCCCGTTCTGGCCTATTCTGGCCTGCGGAATTCTGTTCGGGGCTATTCTTGCTCCGGGAATCTCTGTTCGGGACTATTCTGGCCTGTGGGACTCTGTTCGGGCCCATGCCTGCCTGCGGGGCTCTCTGTTCAGGCCTTTTTCGCCTACGGGTCTCTCCGTTCGGGCCTATTCTCTGGAGCGGGACTTTAGTCGGGCCTACTCTTGCCTACGGGGCTCCTCTATTCTTGCCTCTGGGATTCTGTTCGGGCCTATTCTTGTCTGTGGGACTCTCCGTTTGAGCCTATTCTTGCCTGTGGGTTCTCCGTTCAGGGCTACTCTTGCCAGCGGGACTCTGTTCGTGCCTCATCTTGCCTGCATGGCTGCTCTACTCGGGCCTACTCTTGCCTGCGGGACTCCGTTCGGGCCTATTCTGGCCTGCGGGACTCTGTTTGGGCCTATGCTTGCCTGCGGGAATGACCGTTCGGGCTTATGTTGGCCTGCGGGACTCTCCGTTCGGGCCTTTCTGGCCTGCGGGACTCTCCGTTCGGGCCTATTCTCTGGAGCGGGACTTTACTCGGGCCTATTCTTGCCTCCGGGGCTCCTCTATTCTTGCCTATTCTTGCCTCCGGGAATCTCCGTTCTGGCCTGTTCGGGCCTGCGGGACTCTGTTCGGGCCTATGCTTGCCTGCAGGAATCTCTCTTCCGCCCTACTCTGGCCTGCGGGACTCTCCTTTCGGGCCTATTCTGGCCTGCGGGACTCTGTTCGGGCCTATTCTTGCTCCGGGAATCTCCGTTCGGGAGTACCCTGGCTTGCGGGACTCTGTTCGGGAATATGCTTGCCTGCAGGAATCTCTGTTCTGGCCTATTCTGGCCTGCAGGACTCTCCGTTCGGGCCTATTCTGGCCTGCAGGACTCTGTTTGGGCCTATGCTTGTCTACAGGAATCTCCGATCAGGCGTATGCTGGCCTGCGGGTCTCTCCGTTCAGGCCTATGCTGGCCTGCTGGACTCTGTTCGGGCCTATGCTTGCCTGCGGGAATGACCGTTCCGGCCTAGGTTGGCCTGCGGGACTCTCGGTTCGGGCCTTTCTGGCCTTCGGGACTCTGTTCGGGTCTCTTTTTGCCAGAGGGGCTCTTCGTTTGGGCCTATTCTTGCCTGCAGAACTCTGTTCGGGCCTCTTCTTGCCTGCACAGCCCCTCTACTCGGGCCTATTTTTGCCTGCGGGACTCTGTCCAGGCCTATTGTTGCCCCCGGAAAACTCCGTTCGGTCCTATTCTGGCTTGTGGGACTCTGTTCGGGCCTATGCTTGCCTGCGGGAATCTCCTTTCAGGGTTATGCTGACCTGTGGGATTCTCAGTTTGGGCGTATTCTCGCCTGCAGGACATCTCTTCGGGCCTATTCTCGCCCGCGGGACCCTCCGTTCGGTCGTTTCTGGCCTGCGGGACTCTCCGTTCGGGCCTAATCTTGCCTGCAGGATTCTGCGTTCGGGCTTATTCTTGCTTGCCGGACAGGGTTCGGGCGTCTTGTTGCCTGCACGGCTCCTCTACTCGGGCCTCATTTTGCCTTCGGGACACCGTTCGGGTCTATTCTTGGTCCGGGAATCTCCGTTCGGGCCTATGCTGGCCTGCTGGACTCTGTTCGGGCCTATGCTTGCCTGCGGCAATGACCGTTCGGGCCTATGTTGACCTGCGGGACTCTCCGTTCGGGCCTATTCTCTGGAGCGGGACTTTACTCGGACCTATTCTTGCCTCCGGGGCTCCTCTATTCTTGCCTATTCTTGCCTCCGGGAATCTCCGTTCTGGCCTGTTCAGGCCTGCGCGACTCTGTTCGGGCCTATGCTTGCCTGCAGGAATCTCTCTTCCGCCCTACTCTGGCCTGCGGGACTCTCCGTTCAGGCCTATTCTGGCCTGCGGGACTCTGTTCGGGCCTATTCTTGCTCCGGGAATCTCCGGTCGGGCGTACCCTGGCTTGCGGGACTCTGTTCGGGCCTATGCTTGCCTGCAGGAATCTCTGTTCTGGCCTATTCTGGCCTGCAGAACTCTCCGTTCGGGCCTATTCTGGCCTGCAGGACTCTGTTTGGGCCTATGCTTGTCTACAGGAATCTCCGTTCAGGCGTATGCTGGCCTGCGGGTCTCTCCGTTCGGGCCTCTTCTTGCCCGCACGGCTCCTCTACTCGGGCCTATTTTTGCCTGTGGGACTCTATTGGGGCCTATTCTTGCCTCCGACAATCTCCGTTCGGGCCTATTCTGGCCTGCGGGACTCTTCGTTCGGGCCTAGGCTTCCCTTTGGCATTCTCCGTTCAGGCGTATGCTGGCCTGCGGGACTCTGTTCGGGCCTTTGGTTGCTTTCGGAAATCCCCGTTCTGGCCTATTCTGGCCTGCGGAATTCTGTTCGGGGCTATTCTTGCTCCGGGAATCTCTGTTCGGGACTATTCTGGCCTGTGGGACTCTGTTCGGGCCCATGCCTGCCTGCGGGGCTCTCTGTTCAGGCCTTTTTCGCCTACGGGACTCTCCGTTCGGGCCTATTCTCTGGAGCGGGACTTTAGTCGGGCCTACTCTTGCCTACGGGGCTCCTCTATTCTTGCCTCTGGGATTCTGTTCGGGCCTATTCTTGTCTGCGGGACTCTCCGTTTGAGCCTATTCTTGCCTGTGGGTTCTCCGTTCAGGGCTACTCTTGCCAGCGGGACTCTGTTCGTGCCTCATCTTGCCTGCATGGCTGCTCTACTCGGGCCTACTCTTGCCTGCGGGACTCTGTTCGGGCCTATCCTTGCTCTGGGAATCTCCGTTCGGGCATACCCTGGCCTGCGGGACTCCGTTCGGGCCTATTCTGGCCTGCGGGACTCTCTTTGGGCCTATGCTTGCCTGCTATAATCTCTGTTCCGGCCTATTGTGGCCTGCAGCACTCTCCGTTTGGGCCTATTCTGGCCTACGGGACTCTGTTTGGGCCTATGCTTGCCTACGGGAATCTCCGTTCAGGCGTATGCTGGCCTGCGGTATTCTCAATTTGGGCATATTCTCTCGCCTCCGGGACTTTCCTCTGGGCCTATTCTCGCCTGCGCATCTCTCCGTTCGGGCCTATTCTTGCCTGCGGGGCTCTCCGTTCCGGCCTATTCTTGCCTGCGGGTCTCTCCGTTCGGGACAATTCTGACCTGCAAAACTCTCCGTTCGGACCTGATCTAGCCTCTGGGAGTCTCCTTTGGGGTCTCCTGTTGCGTGCGGGGCTGCTCTATTCCAGCCTTTTGTGCTTACGGAGCTCCGATATTCGGTCCTGTTCTAGCATGCGGAGCTCCGCTACTCAGGCCTGATTGTGCGTGCGGGGCTCCGCTACTCGGGCCTGTTGGTGCATGCGGGGCTCCACTACTTGGGCCTGTTCTTGCATGCGGGGCTCCGCTACTCGGGTCTGTTCGTGCTTGCAGGGCTCTGCTACTCGGGCCTGTTCGTGCGTGCGGGGATCCGCTATTCAGGCCTGATAGTGTGTGCGGGGCTCCTCTATTCAGGCCTGTCCTTCCCTGCGGGACTCTATTCGGGCCTATACTTCCCTGCGGGACTCTGTTCGGGCCTATTCTGGCCTGCGAGACTCTCCGTTCGCCCCTATCGTGGTCTGCGGGACCCTCGTTCGGGCCCATTCTCGCCTTCGAGACCCTCTGTTCGGGCTTTTCTGACCTGCGGGACTCTCCGTTTGGGCCTATTCTTGTGAGCAGGTCTCTATTCGGGCCTATTTTTGCCTAAGGGCTCCTCTATTCGGGCCTATTCTGGCCTGCGGGACTCTCCATACGGGCCTATTCTCACCTGGGGAACTCTCCGTTCGGGCCTTTCTGGCCTTCGGGACTCTGTTCGGGTCTCTTCTTGCCAGCGGGGCTCTTCGTTTGGGCCTATTCTTGCCTGCAGGACTCTGTTCGGGCCTCTTCTTGCCTGCACAGCCCCTCTACTCGGGCCTCTTTTTGCCTGGGGGACTCTGTCCAGGCCTATTGTTGCCCCCGGAAAACTCCGTTCGGTCCTATTCTGGCTTGTGGGACTCTGTTCGGGCCTATGCTTGCCTGCGGGAATCTCCTTTCAGGGTTATGCTGACCTGTGGGATTCTCAGTTTGGGCGTATTCTCGCCTGCAGGACATCTCTTCGGGCCTATTCTCGCCCGCGGGACCCTCCGTTCGGTCGTTTCTGGCCTGCGGGACTCTCCGTTCGGGCCTAATCTTGGGAGCGGGAGCGGGACTCTACTCGGGCCTATTCTTGCCTAGGGGCCTCTTCTATTCGTCCTTATTCTTGCCAGTGGGACTCTGTTCAGGCCCGTTTTTGCCTGCAGGTTTCCGCGTTCGGGCTTATTCTTGCTTGCCGGACAGTGTTCGGGCGTCTTCTTGCCTGCACGGCTCCTCTACTCGGGCCTCATTTTGCCTTCGGGACACCGTTCGGGTCTATTCTTGGTCCGGGAATCTCCGTTCGGGCCTATGCTGGCCTGCTGGACTCTGTTCGGGCCTATGCTTGCCTGCGGGAATGACCGTTCGGGCCTATGTTGGCCTGCGGGACTCTCCGTTCGGGCCTTTCTGGCCTTCGGAACTCTGTTCGGGTCTCTTCTTGCCAGCGGGGCTCTTCGTTTGGGCCTATTCTTGCCTGCAGGACTCTGTTCGGGCCTCTTCTTGCCTGCACAGCCCCTCTACTCGGGCCTATTTTTGCCTGCAGGACTCTGTCCAGGCCTATTGTTGCCCCCGGAAAACTCCGTTCGGTCCTATTCTGGCTTGTGGGACTCTGTTCGGGCCTATGCTTGCCTGCGGGAATCTCCTTTCAGGGTTATGCTGACCTGTGGGATTCTCAGTTTGGGCGTATTCTCGCCTGCAGGACATCTCTTCGGGCCTATTCTCGCCCGCGGGACCCTCCGTTCGGTCGTTCTGGCCTGCGGGACTCTCCGTTCGGGCCTAATCTTGCCTGCAGGATTCTGCGTTTCGGCTTACTCTTGCTTGCCGGACAGGGTTCGGGTGTCTTGTTGCCTGCACGGCTCCTCTACTCGGGCCTCATTTTGCCTTCGGGACACCGTTCGGGTCTATTCTTGGTCCGGGAATCTCCGTTCGGGCCTATGCTGGCCTGCTGGACTCTGTTCGGGCTTATGCTTGCCTGCGGCAATGACCGTTCGGGCCTATGTTGGCCTGCGGGACTCTCCGTTCGGGCCTATTCTCTGGAGCGGGACTTTACTCGGGCCTATTCTTGCCTCCGGGGCTCCTCTATTCTTGCTTATTCTTGCCTCCGGGAATCTCCGTTCTGGCCTGTTCGGGCCTGCGGGACTCTGTTCGGGCCTATGCTTGCCTGCAGGAATCTCTCTTCCGCCCTACTCTGGCCTGCGGGACTCTCCGTTCAGGCCTATTCCGGCCTGCGGGACTCTGTTCGGGCCTATTCTTGCTCCGGGAATCTCCGGTCGGGCGTACCCTGGCTTGCGGGACTCTGTTCGGGCCTATGCTTGCCTGCAAGAATCTCTGTTCTGGCCTATTCTGGCCTGCAGAACTCTCCGTTCGGGCCTATTCTGGCCTGCAGGACTCTGTTTGGGCCTATGCTTGCCTACGGGAATCTCCCTTCAAGCGTATGCTGGCCTGCGGGACTCTGTTCGGGCCTATGCTTGCCTGCGGGAATGACCGTTCGGGCCTATGTTGGCCTGCGGGACTCTCCGTTCGGGCCTATTCTCTGGAGCGGGACTTTACTCGGGCCTATTCTTGCCTCCGGGCCTCCTCTATTCTTGCCTATTCTTGCCTCCGGGAATCTCCGTTCTGGCCTGTTCGGGCCTGCGGGACTCTGTTCGGGCCTATGCTTGCCTGCAGGAATCTCTGTTCCGCCCTACTCTGGCCTGCGGGACTCTCCGTTCGGGCCTATTCTGGCCTGCGGGACTCTGTTCGGGCCTATTCTTGCTCCGGGAATCTCCGTTCGGGAGTACCCTGGCTTGCGGGACTCTGTTCGGGCCTATGCATGGCTGCAGGAATATCTGTTCTGGCCTATTCTGGCCTGCGGGACTCTCCGTTCGGGCCTATTCTGGCCTGCAGGACTCTGTTTGGGCCTACGCTTGCCTACGGGAATCTCCGTTCAGGCGTATGCTGGCCTGCGGGTCTCTCCGTTCGGGGCTATTCTTGCCTGCGGGACTCTCCGTTTGGGCGTATCCTTGCCTGCGGGACTCTGTTCGGGCCTCTTCTTGTCCGCACGGCTCCTCTACTCGGGCCTATTTTTGCCTGTGGGACTCTATTGGGGCCTATTCTTGCCTCCGACAATCTCCGTTCGGGCCTATTCTGGCCTGCGGGACTCTTCGTTCGGGCCTAGGCTTCCCTTTGGCAATCTCCGTTCAGGCGTATGCTGGCCTGCGGGACTCTGTTCGGGCCTTTGGTTGCTTTCGGAAATCCCCGTTCTGGCCTATTCTGGCCTGCGGAATTCTGTTCGGGGCTATTCTTGCTCCGGGAATCTCTGTTCGGGACTATTCTGGCCTGTGGGACTCTGTTCGGGCCCATGCCTGCCTGCGGGGCTCTCTGTTCAGGCCTTTTTCGCCTACGGGACTCTCCGTTCGGGCCTATTCTCTGGAGCGGGACTTTAGTCGGGCCTACTCTTGCCTACGGGGCTCCTCTATTCTTGCCTCTGGGATTCTGTTCGGGCCTATTCTTGTCTGCGGGACTCTCCGTTTGAGCCTATTCTTGCCTGTGGGTTCTCCGTTCAGGGCTACTCTTGCCAGCGGGACTCTGTTCGTGCCTCATCTTGCCTGCATGGCTGCTCTACTCGGGCCTACTCTTGCCTGCGGGACTCTGTTCGGGCCTATCCTTGCTCTGGGAATCTCCGTTCGGGCATACCCTGGCCTGCGGGACTCCGTTCGGGCCTATTCTGGCCTGCGGGACTCTCTTTGGGCCTATGCTTGCCTGCAGGAATCTCTGTTCCGGCCTATTGTGGCCTGCAGCACTCTCCGTTTGGGCCTATTCTGGCCTACGGGACTCTGTTTGGGCCTATGCTTGCCTACGGGAATCTCCGTTCAGGCGTATGCTGGCCTGCGGTATTCTCAATTTGGGCATATTCTCTCGCCTGCGGGACTTTCCTTTGGGCCTATTCTCGCCTGCGCATCTCTCCGTTCGGGCCTATTCTTGCCTGCGGGACTCTCCGTTCCGGCCTATTCTTGCCTGCGGGTCTCTCCGTTCGGGACAATTCTGACCTGCAAAACTCTCCGTTCGGACCTAATCTAGCCTCTGGGAGTCTCCTTTGGGGTCTCCTGCTGCGTGCGGGGCTGCTCTATTCCAGCCTTTTGTGCTTACGGAGCTCCGATATTCGGTCCTGTTCTAGCATGCGGAGCTCCGTTACTCAGGCCTGATTGTGCGTTCGGGGCTCCGCTACTCGGGCCTGTTGGTGCATGCGGGGCTCCACTACTTGGGCCTGTTCTTGCATGCGGGGCTCCGCTACTCGGGTCTGTTCGTGCTTGCAGGGATCTGCTACTCGGGCCTGTTCGTGCGTGCGGGGCTCCGCTATTCAGGCCTGATAGTGTGTGCGGGGCTCCTCTATTCAGGCCTGTCCTTCCCTGCGGGACTCTATTCGGGCCTATACTTCCCTGCGGGACTCTGTTCGGGCCTATTCTGGCCTGCGAGACCCTCCGTTCGCCCCTATCGTGGTCTGCGGGACCCTCGTTCGGGCCCATTCTCGCCTTCGAGACCCTCTGTTCGGGCTTTTCTGACCTGCGGGACTCTCTGTTCGGGCCTATTCTTGTGAGCGGGTCTCTATTCGGGCCTATTTTTGCCTAAGGGCTCCTCTATTCGGGCCTATTCTGGCCTGCGGGACTCTCCGTTCGGGCCTATTCTCACCTGGGGAACTCTCCGTTCGGACCTTTCTGGCCTTCGGGACTCTGTTCGGGTCTCTTCTTGCCAGCGGGGCTCTTCGTTTGGGCCTATTCTTGCCTGCAGGACTCTGTTCGGGCCTCTTCTTGCCTGCACAGCCCCTCTACTCGGGCCTATTTTTGCCTGCCGGACTCTGTCCAGGCCTATTGTTGCCCCCAGAAAACTCCGTTCGGTCCTATTCTGGCTTGTGGGACTCTGTTCGGGCCTATGCTTGCCTGCGGGAATCTCCTTTCAGGGTTATGCTGACCTGTGGGATTCTCAGTTTGGGCGTATTCTCGCCTGCAGGACATCTCTTCGGGCCTATTCTCGCCCGCGGGACCCTCCGTTCGGTCGTTTCTGGCCTGCGGGACTCTCCGTTCGGGCCTAATCTTGCCTGCAGGATTCTGCGTTCGGGCTTACTCTTGCTTGCCGGACAGGGTTCGGGCGTCTTGTTGCCTGCACGGCTCCTCTACTCGGGCCTCATTTTGCCTTCGGGACACCGTTCGGGTCTATTCTTGGTCCGGGAATCTCCGTTCGGGCCTATGCTGGTCTGCTGGACTCTGTTCGGGCCTATGCTTGCCTGCGGGAAGGACCGTTCGGGCTTATGTTGGCCTGCGGGACTCTTCGTTCGGGCCTTTCTGGCCTTCGGGACTCTGTTCGGGTCTCTTTTTGCCAGAGGGGCTCTTCGTTTGGGCCTATGCTTGCCTGCGGGAAGGACCGTTCGGGCTTATGTTGGCCTGCGGGACTCTCCGTTCGGGCCTTTCTGGCCTGCGGGACTCTCCGTTCGGGCCTATTCTCTGGAGCGGGACTTTACTCGGGCCTATTCTTGCCTCCGGGGCTCCTCTATTCTTGCCTATTCTTGCCTCCGGGAATCTCCGTTCTGGCCTGTTCGGGCCTGCGGGACTCTGTTCGGGCCTATGCTTGCCTGCAGGAATCTCTCTTCCGCCGTACTCTGGCCTGCGGGACTCTCCGTTCGGGCCTATTCTGGCCTGCGGGACTCTGTTCGGGCCTATTCTTGCTCCGGGAATCTCCGTTCGGGAGTACCCTGGCTTGCGGGACTCTGTTCGGGAATATGCTTGCCTGCAGGAATCTCTGTTCTGGCCTATTCTGGCCTGCAGGACTCTCCGTTCGGGCCTATTCTGGCCTGCAGGACTCTGTTTGGGCCTATGCTTGTCTACAGGAATCTCCGCTCAGGCGTATGCTGGCCTGCGGGTCTCTCCGTTCGGGCCTATGCTGGCCTGCTGGACTCTGTTCGGGCCTATGCTTGCCTGCGGGAATGACCGTTCCGGCCTAGGTTGGCCTGCGGGACTCTCCGTTCGGGCCTTTCTGGCCTTCGGGACTCTGTTCGGGTCTCTTTTTGCCAGAGGGGCTCTTCGTTTGGGCCTATTCTTGCCTGCAGAACTCTGTTCGGGCCTCTTCTTGCCTGCACAGCCCCTCTACTCGGGCCTATTTTTGCCTGCGGGACTCTGTCCAGGCCTATTGTTGCCCCCGGAAAACTCCGTTCGGTCCTATTCTGGCTTGTGGGACTCTGTTCGGGCCTATGCTTGCCTGCGGGACTCTCCTTTCAGGGTTATGCTGACCTGTGGGATTCTCAGTTTGGGCGTATTCTCGCCTGCAGGACATCTCTTCGGGCCTATTCTCGCCCGCGGGACCCTCCGTTCGGTCGTTTCTGGCCTGCGGGACTCTCCGTTCGGGCCTAATCTTGCCTGCAGGATTCTGCGTTCGGGCTTATTCTTGCTTGCCGGACAGGGTTCGGGCGTCTTCTTGCCTGCACGGCTCCTCTACTCGGGCCTCATTTTGCCTTCGGGACACTGTTCGGGTCTATTCTTGGTCCGGGAATCTCCGTTCGGGCCTATGCTGGCCTGCTGGACTCTGTTCGGGCCTATGCTTGCCTGCGGGAATGACCGTTCCGGCCTATGTTGCCCTCGGGACTCTCCGTTCGGGCCTATTCTCTGGAGCGGGACTTTACTCGGACCTATTCTTGCCTCCGGGGCTCCTCTATTCTTGCCTATTCTTGCCTCCGGGAATCTCCGTTCTGGCCTGTTCAGGCCTGCGGGACTCTGTTCGGGCCTATGCTTGCCTGCAGGAATCTCTCTTCCGCCCTACTCTGGCCTGCGGGACTCTCCGTTCGGGCCTATTCTGGCCTGCGGGACTCTGTTCGGGCCTATTCTTGCTCCGGGAATCTCCGGTCGGGCGTACCCTGGCTTGCGGGACTCTGTTCGGGCCTATGCTTGCCTGCAGAAATCTCTGTTCTGGCCTGTTCTGGCCTGCAGAACTCTCCGTTCGGGCCTATTCTGGCCTGCAGGACTCTGTTTGGGCCTATGCTTGTCTACGGGAATCTCCGTTCAGGCGTATGCTGGCCTGCGGGTCTCTCCGTTCGGGCCTCTTCTTGCCCGCACGGCTCCTCTACTCGGGCCTATTTTTGCCTGTGGGACTCTATTGGGGCCTATTCTTGCCTCCGACAATCTCCGTTCGGGCCTATTCTGGCCTGCGGGACTCTTCGTTCGGGCCTAGGCTTCCCTTTGGCATTCTCCGTTCAGGCGTATGCTGGCCTGCGGGACTCTGTTCGGGCCTTTGGTTGCTTTCGGAAATCCCCGTTCTGGCCTATTCTGGCCTGCGGAATTCTGTTCGGGGCTATTCTTGCTCCGGGAATCTCTGTTCGGGACTATTCTGGCCTGTGGGACTCTGTTCGGGCCCATGCCTGCCTGCGGGGCTCTCTGTTCAGGCCTTTTTGGCCTACGGGACTCTCCGTTCGGGCCTATTCTCTGGAGCGGGACTTTAGTCGGGCCTACTCTTGCCTACGGGGCTCCTCTATTCTTGCCTCTGGGATTCTGTTCGGGCCTATTCTTGTCTGCGGGACTCTCCGTTTGAGCCTATTCTTGCCTGTGGGTTCTCCGTTCAGGGCTACTCTTGCCAGCGGGACTCTGTTCGTGCCTCATCTTGCCTGCATGGCTGCTCTACTCGGGCCTACTCTTGCCTGCGGGACTCTGTTCGGGCCTATCCTTGCTCTGGGAATCTCCGTTCGGGCATACCCTGGCCTGCGGGACTCCGTTCGGGCCTATTCTGGCCTGCGGGACTCTGTTTGGGCCTATGCTTGCCTGCAGGAATCTCTGTTCCGGCCTATTGTGGCCTGCAGCACTCTCCGTTTGGGCCTATTCTGGCCTACGGGACTCTGTTTGGGCCTATGCTTGCCTACGGGAATCTCCGTTCAGGCGTATGCTGGCCTGCGGTATTCTCAATTTGGGCATATTCTCTCGCCTGTGGGACTTTCCTTTGGGCCTATTCTCGCCTGCGCATCTCTCCGTTCGGGCCTATTCTTGCCTGCGGGACTCTCCGTTCCGGCCTATTCTTGCCTGCGGGTCTCTCCGTTCGGGACAATTCTGACCTGCAAAACTCTCCGTTCGGACCTAATCTAGCCTCTGGGAGTCTCCTTTGGGGTCTCCTGTTGCGTGCGGGGCTGCTCTATTCCAGCCTTTTGTGCTTACGGAGCTCCGATATTCGGTCCTGTTCTAGCATGCGGAGCTCCGCTACTCAGGCCTGATTGTGCGTGCGGGGCTCCGCTACTCGGGCCTGTTGGTGCATGCAGGGCTCCACTACTTGGGCCTGTTCTTGCATGCGGGGCTCCGCTACTCGGGTCTGTTCGTGCTTGCAGGGCTCTGCTACTCGGGCCTGTTCGTGCGTGCAGGGATCCGCTATTCAGGCCTGATAGTGTGTGCGGGGATCCGCTATTCAGAACTGTCCTTCCCTGCGGGACTCTATTCGGGCCTATACTTCCCTGCGGGACTCTGTTCGGGCCCATTCTCGCCTTCGAGACCCTCTGTTCGGGCTTTTCTGACCTGCGGGACTCTCTGTTCGGGCCTATTCTTGTGAGCGGGTCTCTATTCGGGCCTATTTTTGCCTAAGGGCTCCTCTATTCGGGCCTATTCTGGCCTGCGGGACTCTCCGTTCGGGCCTATTCTCACCTGGGGAACTCTCCGTTCGGAACTTTCTGGCCTTCGGGACTCTGTTCGGGTCTCTTCTTGCCAGCGGGGCTCTTCGTTTGGGCCTATTCTTGCCTGCAGGACTCTGTTCGGGCCTCTTCTTGCCTGCACAGCCCCTCTACTCGGGCCTATTTTTGCCTGCGGGACTCTGTCCAGGCCTATTGTTGCCCCCGGAAAACTCCGTTCGGTCCTATTCTGGCTTGTGGGACTCTGTTCGGGCCTATGCTTGCCTGCGGGAATCTCCTTTCAGGGTTATGCTGACCTGTGGGATTCTCAGTTTGGGCGTATTCTCGCCTGCAGGACATCTCTTCGGGCCTATTCTCGCCCGCGGGACCCTCCGTTCGGTCGTTTCTGGCCTGCGGGACTCTCCGTTCGGGCCTAATCTTGCCTGCAGGATTCTGCGTTCAGGCTTACTCTTGCTTGCCGGACAGGGTTCGGGCGTCTTGTTGCCTGCACGGCTCCTCTACTCGGGCCTCATTTTGCCTTCGGGACACCGTTCGGGTCTATTCTTGGTCCGGGAATCTCCGTTCGGGCCTATGCTGGCCTGCTGGACTCTGTTCGGGCCTATGCTTGCCTGCGGGAATGACCGTTCGGGCCTATGTTGGCCTGCGGGACTCTCCGTTCGGGCCTTTCTGGCCTGCGGGACTCTCCGTTCGGGCCTATTCTCTGGAGCGGGACTTTACTCGGGCCTATTCTTGCCTCCGGGGCTCCTCTATTCTTGCCTATTCTTGCCTCCGGGAATCTCCGTTCTGGCCTGTTCGGGCCTGCGGGGCTCTGTTCGGGCCTATGCTTGCCTGCAGGAATCTCTGTTCTGCCCTACTCTGGCCTGCGGGACTCTCAGTTCAGGCCTATTCTGGCCTGCAGGACTCTGTTTGGGCCTATGCTTGTCTACAGGAATCTCCGTTCAGGCGTATGCTGGCCTGCGGGTCTCTCCGTTCGGGCCTATTCTTGCCTGCGGGACTCTCCGTTTGGGCGTATCCTTGCCTGCGGGACTCTGTTCGGGCCTCTTCTTGTCCGCACGGCTCCTCTACTCGGGCCTATTTTTGCCTGTGGGACTCTATTGGGGCCTATTCTTGCCTCCGACAATCTCCGTTCGGGCCTATTCTGGCCTGCGGGACTCTTCGTTCGGGCCTAGGCTTCCCTTTGGCAATCTCCGTTCAGGCGTATGCTGGCCTGCGGGACTCTGTTCGGGCCTTTGGTTGCTTTCGGAAATCCCCGTTCTGGCCTATTCTGGCCTGCGGAATTCTGTTCGGGGCTATTCTTGCTCCGGGAATCTCTGTTCGGGACTATTCTGGCCTGTGGGACTCTGTTCGGGCCCATGCCTGCCTGCGGGGCTCTCTGTTCAGGCCTTTTTCGCCTACGGGACTCTCCGTTCGGGCCTATTCTCTGGAGCGGGACTTTAGTCGGGCCTACTCTTGCCTACGGGGCTCCTCTATTCTTGCCTCTGGGATTCTGTTCGGGCCTATTCTTGTCTGTGGGACTCTCCGTTTGAGCCTATTCTTGCCTGTGGGTTCTCCGTTCAGGGCTACTCTTGCCAGCGGGACTCTGTTCGTGCCTCATCTTGCCTGCATGGCTGCTCTACTCGGGCCTACTCTTGCCTGCGGGACTCTGTTTGGGCCTATGCTTGCCTACGGGAATCTCCGTTCAGGCGTATGCTGGCCTGCGGTATTCTCAATTTGGGCATATTCTCTCGCCTGCGGGACTTTCCTTTGGACCTATTCTCGCCTGCGCATCTCTCCGTTCGGGCCTATTCTTGCCTGCGGGACTCTCCGTTCCGGCCTATTCTTGCCTGCGGGTCTCTCCGTTCGGGACAATTCTGACCTGGAAAACTCTCCGTTCGGACCTAATCTAGCCTCTGGGAGTCTCCTTTGGGGTCTCCTGTTGCGTGCGGGGCTGCTCCATTCCAGCCTTTTGTGCTTACGGAGCTCCGATATTCGGTCCTGTTCTAGCATGCGGAGCTCCGCTACTCAGGCCTGATTGTGAGTGCGGGGCTCCGCTACTCGGGCCTGTTGGTGCATGCGGGGCTCCACTACTTGGGCCTGTTCTTGCATGCGGGGCTCCGCTACTCGGGTCTGTTCGTGCTTGCAGGGCTCTGCTACTCGGGCCTGTTCGTGCGTGCGGGGATCCGCTATTCAGGCCTGATAGTGTGTGCGGGGCTCCTCTATTCAGGCCTGTGCTTCCCTGCGGGACTCTATTCGGGCCTATACTTCCCTGCGGGACTCTGTTCGGGCCTATTCTGGCCTGCGAGACCCTCCGTTCGCCCCTATCGTGGTCTGCGGGACCCTCGTTCGGGCCCATTCTCGCCTTCGAGACCCTCTGTTCGGGCTTTTCTCACCTGCGGGACTCTCCGTTTGGGCCTATTCTTGTGAGCAGGTCTCTATTCGGGCCTATTTTTGCCTAAGGGCTCCTCCATTCGGGCCTTTTTTCACCTGGGGAACTCTCCGTTCGGGCCTTTCTGGCCCTCGGGACTCTGTTCGGGTCTCTTCTTGCCAGCGGGGCTCTTCGTTTGGGCCTATTCTTGCCTGCAGGACTCTGTTCGGGCCTCTTCTTGCCTGCACAGCCCCTCTACTCGGGCCTCTTTTTGCCTGGGGGACTCTGTCCAGGCCTATTGTTGCCCCCGGAAAACTCCGTTCGGTCCTATTCTGGCTTGTGGGACTCTGTTCGGGCCTATGCTTGCCTGCGGGAATCTCCTTTCAGGGTTATGCTGACCTGTGGGATTCTCAGTTTGGGCGTATTCTCGCCTGCAGGACATCTCTTCGGGCCTATTCTCGCCCGCGGGACCCTCCGTTCGGTCGTTTCTGGCCTGCGGGACTCTCCGTTCTGGCCTAATCTTGGGAGCGGGAGCGGGACTCTACTCGGGCCTATTCTTGCCTAGGGGCCTCTTCTATTCGTCCTTATTCTTGCCAGTGGGACTCTGTTCAGGCCCGTTTTTGCCTGCAGGTTTCTGCGTTCGGGCTTATTCTTGCTTGCTGGACAGTGTTCGGGCGTCTTCTTGCCTGCACGGCTCCTCTACTCGGGCCTCATTTTGCCTTCGGGACACCGTTCGGGTCTATTCTTGGTCCGGGAATCTCCGTTCGGGCCTATGCTGGCCTGCTGGACTCTGTTCGGGCCTATGCTTGCCTGCGGGAATGACCGTTCGGGCCTATGTTGGCCTGCGGGACTCTCCGTTCGGGCCTTTCTGGCCTGCGGGACTCTCCGTTCGGGCCTATTCTCTGGAGCGGGACTTTACTCGGGCCTATTCTTGCCTCCGGGCCTCCTCTATTCTTGCCTATTCTTGCCTCCGGGAATCTCCGTTCTGGCCTGTTCGGGCCTGCGGGGCTCTGTTCGGGCCTATGCTTGCCTGCAGGAATCTCTGTTCCGCCCTACTCTGGCCTGCGGGACTCTCAGTTCAGGCCTATTCTGGCCTGCGGGACTCTGTTCGGGCCTATTCTTGCTCCGGGAATCTCCGTTCGGGAGTACCCTGGCTTGCGGGACTCTGTTCGGGCCTATGCTTGCCTGCAGGAATCTCTGTTCTGGCCTATTCTGGCCTGCAGGACTCTCCGTTCGGGCCTATTCTGGCCTGCAGGACTCTGTTTGGGCCTATGCTTGTCTACGGGAATCTCCGTTCAGGCGTATGCTGGCCTGCGGGTCTCTCCGTTCGGGCCTATTCTTGCCTGCGGGACTCTCCGTTTGGGCGTATCCTTGCCTGCGGGACTCTGTTCGGGCCTCTTCTTGTCCGCACGGCTCCTCTACTCGGGCCTATTTTTGCCTGTGGGACTCTATTGGGGCCTATTCTTGCCTCCGACAATCTCCGTTCGGGCCTATTCTGGCCTGCGGGACTCTTCGTTCGGGCCTAGGCTTCCCTTTGGCAATCTCCGTTCAGGTGTATGCTGGCCTGCGGGACTCTGTTCGGGCCTTTGGTTGCTTTCGGAAATCCCCGTTCTGGCCTATTCCGGTCTGCGGAATTCTGTTCGGGGCTATTCTTGCTCCGGGAATCTCTGTTCGGGACTATTCTGGCCTGTGGGACTCTGTTCGGGCCCATGCCTGCCTGCGGGGCTCTCTGTTCAGGCCTTTTTCGCCTACGGGTCTCTCCGTTCGGGCCTATTCTCTGGAGCGGGACTTTAGTCAGGCCTACTCTTGCCTACGGGGCTCCTCTATTCTTGCCTCTGGGATTCTGTTCGGGCCTATTCTTGTCTGCGGGACTCTCCGTTTGAGCCTATTCTTGCCTGTGGGTTCTCCGTTCAGGGCTACTCTTGCCAGCGGGACTCTGTTCGTGCCTCATCTTGCCTGCATGGCTGCTCTACTCGGGCCTACTCTTGCCTGCGGGACTCTGTTCGGGCCTATCCTTGCTCTGGGAATCTCCGTTCGGGCATACCCTGGCCTGCGGGACTCCGTTCGGGCCTATTCTGGCCTGCGGGAATCTCTTTGGGCCTATGCTTGCCTGCAGGAATCTCTGTTCCGGCCTATTGTGGCCTGCAGGACTCTCCGTTCGGGCCTCTTCTGGCCTGCGGGACTCTGTTTGGGCCCATGCTTGCCTACGGGAATCTCCGTTCAGGCGTATGCTGGCCTGCGGTATTCTCAATTTGGGCATATTCTCTCGCCTCCGGGACTTTCCTTTGGGCTTATTCTCACCTGCGCATCTCTCCGTTCGGGACTATTCTTGCCTGCGGGACTCTCCGTTCGGGACAATTCTGACCTGCAAAACTCTCCGTTCGGACCTAATCTAGCCTCTGGGAGTCTCCTTTGGGGTCTCCTGTTGCGTGCGGGGCTGCTCCATTCCAGCCTTTTGTGCTTACGGAGCTCCGATATTCGGTCCTGTTCTAGCATGCGGAGCTCCGCTACTCAGGCCTGATTGTGCGTGCGGGGCTCCGCTACTCGGGCCTGTTGGTGCATGCGGGGCTCCACTACTTGGGCCTGTTCTTGCATGCGGGGCTCCGCTACTCGGGTCTGTTCGTGCTTGCAGGGCTCTGCTACTCGGGCCTGTTCGTGCGTGCGGGGCTCCGCTATTCAGGCCTGATAGTGTGTGCGGGGCTCCTCTATTCAGGCCTGTCCTTCCCTGCGGGACTCTATTCGGGCCTATACTTCCCTGCGGGACTCTGTTCGGGCCTATTCTGGCCTGCGAGACCCTCCGTTCGCCCCTATCGTGGTCTGCGGGACCCTCGTTCGGGCCCATTCTCGCCTTCGAGACCCTCTGTTCGGGCTTTTCTCACCTGCGGGACTCTCCGTTTGGGCCTATTCTTGTGAGCAGGTCTCTATTCGGGCCTATTTTTGCCTAAGGGCTCCTCCATTCGGGCCTATTTTCACCTGGGGAACTCTCCGTTCGGGCCTTTCTGGCCCTCGGGACTCTGTTCGGGTCTCTTCTTGCCAGCGGGGCTCTTCGTTTGGGCCTATTCTTGCCTGCAGGACTCTGTTCGGGCCTCTTCTTGCCTGCACAGCCCCTCTACTCGGGCCTCTTTTTGCCTGGGGGACTCTGTCCAGGCCTATTGTTGCCCCCGGAAAACTCCGTTCGGTCCTATTCTGGCTTGTGGGACTCTGTTCGGGCCTATGCTTGCCTGCGGGAATCTCCTTTCAGGGTTATGCTGACCTGTGGGATTCTCAGTTTGGGCGTATTCTCGCCTGCAGGACATCTCTTCGGGCCTATTCTCGCCCGCGGGACCCTCCGTTCGGTCGTTTCTGGCCTGCGGGACTCTCCGTTCTGGCCTAATCTTGGGAGCGGGAGCGGGACTCTACTCGGGCCTATTCTTGCCTAGGGGCCTCTTCTATTCGTCCTTATTCTTGCCAGTGGGACTCTGTTCAGGCCCGTTTTTGCCTGCAGGTTTCTGCGTTCGGGCTTATTCTTGCTTGCTGGACAGTGTTCGGGCGTCTTCTTGCCTGCACGGCTCCTCTACTCGGGCCTCATTTTGCCTTCGGGACACCGTTCGGGTCTATTCTTGGTCCGGGAATCTCCGTTCGGGCCTATGCTGGCCTGCTGGACTCTGTTCGGGCCTATGCTTGCCTGCGGGAATGACCGTTCGGGCCTATGTTGGCCTGCGGGACTCTCCGTTCGGGCCTTTCTGGCCTGCGGGACTCTCCGTTCGGGCCTATTCTCTGGAGCGGGACTTTACTCGGGCCTATTCTTGCCTCCGGGCCTCCTCTATTCTTGCCTATTCTTGCCTCCGGGAATCTCCGTTCTGGCCTGTTCGGGCCTGCGGGGCTCTGTTCGGGCCTATGCTTGCCTGCAGGAATCTCTGTTCCGCCCTACTCTGGCCTGCGGGACTCTCAGTTCAGGCCTATTCTGGCCTGCGGGACTCTGTTCGGGCCTATTCTTGCTCCGGGAATCTCCGTTCGGGAGTACCCTGGCTTGCGGGACTCTGTTCGGGCCTATGCTTGCCTGCAGGAATCTCTGTTCTGGCCTATTCTGGCCTGCAGGACTCTCCGTTCGGGCCTATTCTGGCCTGCAGGACTCTGTTTGGGCCTATGCTTGTCTACGGGAATCTCCGTTCAGGCGTATGCTGGCCTGCGGGTCTCTCCGTTCGGGCCTATTCTTGCCTGCGGGACTCTCCGTTTGGGCGTATCCTTGCCTGCGGGACTCTGTTCGGGCCTCTTCTTGTCCGCACGGCTCCTCTACTCGGGCCTATTTTTGCCTGTGGGACTCTATTGGGGCCTATTCTTGCCTCCGACAATCTCCGTTCGGGCCTATTCTGGCCTGCGGGACTCTTCGTTCGGGCCTAGGCTTCCCTTTGGCAATCTCCGTTCAGGCATATGCTGGCCTGCGGGACTCTGTTCGGGCCTTTGGTTGCTTTCGGAAATCCCCGTTCTGGCCTATTCCGGTCTGCGGAATTCTGTTCGGGGCTATTCTTGCTCCGGGAATCTCTGTTCGGGACTATTCTGGCCTGTGGGACTCTGTTCGGGCCCATGCCTGCCTGCGGGGCTCTCTGTTCAGGCCTTTTTCGCCTACGGGTCTCTCCGTTCGGGCCTATTCTCTGGAGCGGGACTTTAGTCAGGCCTACTCTTGCCTACGGGGCTCCTCTATTCTTGCCTCTGGGATTCTGTTCGGGCCTATTCTTGTCTGCGGGACTCTCCGTTTGAGCCTATTCTTGCCTGTGGGTTCTCCGTTCAGGGCTACTCTTGCCAGCGGGACTCTGTTCGTGCCTCATCTTGCCTGCATGGCTGCTCTACTCGGGCCTACTCTTGCCTGCGGGACTCTGTTCGGGCCTATCCTTGCTCTGGGAATCTCCGTTCGGGCATACCCTGGCCTGCGGGACTCCGTTCGGGCCTATTCTGGCCTGCGGGAATCTCTTTGGGCCTATGCTTGCCTGCAGGAATCTCTGTTCCGGCCTATTGTGGCCTGCAGGACTCTCCGTTCGGGCCTCTTCTGGCCTGCGGGACTCTGTTTGGGCCCATGCTTGCCTACGGGAATCTCCGTTCAGGCGTATGCTGGCCTGCGGTATTCTCAATTTGGGCATATTCTCTCGCCTCCGGGACTTTCCTTTGGGCTTATTCTCACCTGCGCATCTCTCCGTTCGGGACTATTCTTGCCTGCGGGACTCTCCGTTCGGGACAATTCTGACCTGCAAAACTCTCCGTTCGGACCTAATCTAGCCTCTGGGAGTCTCCTTTGGGGTCTCCTGTTGCGTGCGGGGCTGCTCCATTCCAGCCTTTTGTGCTTACGGAGCTCCGATATTCGGTCCTGTTCTAGCATGCGGAGCTCCGCTACTCAGGCCTGATTGTGCGTGCGGGGCTCCGCTACTCGGGCCTGTTGGTGCATGCGGGGCTCCACTACTTGGGCCTGTTCTTGCATGCGGGGCTCCGCTACTCGGGTCTGTTCGTGCTTGCAGGGCTCTGCTACTCGGGCCTGTTCGTGCGTGCGGGGCTCCGCTATTCAGGCCTGATAGTGTGTGCGGGGCTCCTCTATTCAGGCCTGTCCTTCCCTGCGGGACTCTATTCGGGCCTATACTTCCCTGCGGGACTCTGTTCGGGCCTATTCTGGCCTGCGAGACCCTCCGTTCGCCCCTATCGTGGTCTGCGGGACCCTCGTTCGGGCCCATTCTCGCCTTCGAGACCCTCTGTTCGGGCTTTTCTGACCTGCGGGACTCTCCGTTCGGGCCTATTCTTGTGAGCGGGTCTCTATTCGGGCCTATTTTTGCCTAAGGGCTCCTCTATTCGGGCCTATTCTGGCCTGCGGGACTCTCCGTTCGGGCCTATTCTCACCTGGGGAACTCTCCGTTCGGACCTTTCTGGCCTTCGGGACTCTGTTCGGGTCTCTTCTTGCCAGCGGGGCTCTTCGTTTGGGCCTATTCTTGCCTGCAGGACTCTGTTCGGGCCTCTTCTTGCCTGCACAGCCCCTCTACTCGGGCCTATTTTTGCCTGCGGGACTCTGTCCAGGCCTATTGTTGCCCCCGGAAAACTCCGTTCGGTCCTATTCTGGCTTGTGGGACTCTGTTCGGGCCTATGCTTGCCTGCGGGAATCTCCTTTCAGGGTTATGCTGACCTGTGGGATTCTCAGTTTGGGCGTATTCTCGCCTGCAGGACATCTCTTCGGGCCTATTCTCGCCCGCGGGACCCTCCGTTCGGTCGTTTCTGGCCTGCGGGACTCTCCGTTCTGGCCTAATCTTGGGAGCGGGAGCGGGACTCTACTCGGGCCTATTCTTGCCTAGGGGCCTCTTCTATTCGTCCTTATTCTTGCCAGTGGGACTCTGTTCAGGCCCGTTTTTGCCTGCAGGTTTCTGCGTTCGGGCTTATTCTTGCTTGCCGGACAGTGTTCGGGCGTCTTCTTGCCTGCACGGCTCCTCTACTCGGGCCTCATTTTGCCTTCGGGACACCGTTCGGGTCTATTCTTGGTCCGGGAATCTCCGTTCGGGCCTATGCTGGCCTGCTGGACTCTGTTCGGGCCTATGCTTGCCTGCGGGAATGACCGTTCCGGCCTATGTTGCCCTCGGGACTCTCCGTTCGGGCCTATTCTCTGGAGCGGGACTTTACTCGGACCTATTCTTGCCTCCGGGGCTCCTCTATTCTTGCCTATTCTTGCCTCCGGGAATCTCCGTTCTGGCCTGTTCAGGCCTGCGGGACTCTGTTCGGGCCTATGCTTGCCTGCAGGAATCTCTGTTCCGCCCTACTCTGGCCTGCGGGACTCTCCGTTCGGGCCTATTCTGGCCTGCGGGACTCTGTTCGGGCCTATTCTTGCTCCGGGAATCTCCGGTCGGGCGTACCCTGGCTTGCGGGACTCTGTTCGGGCCTATGCTTGCCTGCAGAAATCTCTGTTCTGGCCTGTTCTGGCCTGCAGAACTCTCCGTTCGGGCCTATTCTGGCCTGCAGGACTCTGTTTGGGCCTATGCTTGTCTACGGGAATCTCCGTTCAGGCGTATGCTGGCCTGCGGGTCTCTCCGTTCGGGCCTCTTCTTGCCCGCACGGCTCCTCTACTCGGGCCTATTTTTGCCTGTGGGACTCTATTGGGGCCTATTCTTGCCTCCGACAATCTCCGTTCGGGCCTATTCTGGCCTGCGGGACTCTTCGTTCGGGCCTAGGCTTCCCTTTGGCATTCTCCGTTCAGGCGTATGCTGGCCTGCGGGACTCTGTTCGGGCCTTTGGTTGCTTTCGGAAATCCCCGTTCTGGCCTATTCTGGCCTGCGGAATTCTGTTCGGGGCTATTCTTGCTCCGGGAATCTCTGTTCGGGACTATTCTGGCCTGTGGGACTCTGTTCGGGCCCATGCCTGCCTGCGGGGCTCTCTGTTCAGGCCTTTTTGGCCTACGGGACTCTCCGTTCGGGCCTATTCTCTGGAGCGGGACTTTAGTCGGGCCTACTCTTGCCTACGGGGCTCCTCTATTCTTGCCTCTGGGATTCTGTTCGGGCCTATTCTTGTCTGCGGGACTCTCCGTTTGAGCCTATTCTTGCCTGTGGGTTCTCCGTTCAGGGCTACTCTTGCCAGCGGGACTCTGTTCGTGCCTCATCTTGCCTGCATGGCTGCTCTACTCGGGCCTACTCTTGCCTGCGGGACTCTGTTCGGGCCTATCCTTGCTCTGGGAATCTCCGTTCGGGCATACCCTGGCCTGCGGGACTCCGTTCGGGCCTATTCTGGCCTGCGGGACTCTGTTTGGGCCTATGCTTGCCTGCAGGAATCTCTGTTCCGGCCTATTGTGGCCTGCAGCACTCTCCGTTTGGGCCTATTCTGGCCTACGGGACTCTGTTTGGGCCTATGCTTGCCTACGGGAATCTCCGTTCAGGCGTATGCTGGCCTGCGGTATTCTCAATTTGGGCATATTCTCTCGCCTGTGGGACTTTCCTTTGGGCCTATTCTCGCCTGCGCATCTCTCCGTTCGGGCCTATTCTTGCCTGCGGGACTCTCCGTTCCGGCCTATTCTTGCCTGCGGGTCTCTCCGTTCGGGACAATTCTGACCTGCAAAACTCTCCGTTCGGACCTAATCTAGCCTCTGGGAGTCTCCTTTGGGGTCTCCTGTTGCGTGCGGGGCTGCTCTATTCCAGCCTTTTGTGCTTACGGAGCTCCGATATTCGGTCCTGTTCTAGCATGCGGAGCTCCGCTACTCAGGCCTGATTGTGCGTGCGGGGCTCCGCTACTCGGGCCTGTTGGTGCATGCAGGGCTCCACTACTTGGGCCTGTTCTTGCATGCGGGGCTCCGCTACTCGGGTCTGTTCGTGCTTGCAGGGCTCTGCTACTCGGGCCTGTTCGTGCGTGCAGGGATCCGCTATTCAGGCCTGATAGTGTGTGCGGGGATCCGCTATTCAGAACTGTCCTTCCCTGCGGGACTCTATTCGGGCCTATACTTCCCTGCGGGACTCTGTTCGGGCCCATTCTCGCCTTCGAGACCCTCTGTTCGGGCTTTTCTGACCTGCGGGACTCTCTGTTCGGGCCTATTCTTGTGAGCGGGTCTCTATTCGGGCCTATTTTTGCCTAAGGGCTCCTCTATTCGGGCCTATTCTGGCCTGCGGGACTCTCCGTTCGGGCCTATTCTCACCTGGGGAACTCTCCGTTCGGAACTTTCTGGCCTTCGGGACTCTGTTCGGGTCTCTTCTTGCCAGCGGGGCTCTTCGTTTGGGCCTATTCTTGCCTGCAGGACTCTGTTCGGGCCTCTTCTTGCCTGCACAGCCCCTCTACTCGGGCCTATTTTTGCCTGCGGGACTCTGTCCAGGCCTATTGTTGCCCCCGGAAAACTCCGTTCGGTCCTATTCTGGCTTGTGGGACTCTGTTCGGGCCTATGCTTGCCTGCGGGAATCTCCTTTCAGGGTTATGCTGACCTGTGGGATTCTCAGTTTGGGCGTATTCTCGCCTGCAGGACATCTCTTCGGGCCTATTCTCGCCCGCGGGACCCTCCGTTCGGTCGTTTCTGGCCTGCGGGACTCTCCGTTCGGGCCTAATCTTGCCTGCAGGATTCTGCGTTCAGGCTTACTCTTGCTTGCCGGACAGGGTTCGGGCGTCTTGTTGCCTGCACGGCTCCTCTACTCGGGCCTCATTTTGCCTTCGGGACACCGTTCGGGTCTATTCTTGGTCCGGGAATCTCCGTTCGGGCCTATGCTGGCCTGCTGGACTCTGTTCGGGCCTATGCTTGCCTGCGGGAATGACCGTTCGGGCCTATGTTGGCCTGCGGGACTCTCCGTTCGGGCCTTTCTGGCCTGCGGGACTCTCCGTTCGGGCCTATTCTCTGGAGCGGGACTTTACTCGGGCCTATTCTTGCCTCCGGGGCTCCTCTATTCTTGCCTATTCTTGCCTCCGGGAATCTCCGTTCTGGCCTGTTCGGGCCTGCGGGGCTCTGTTCGGGCCTATGCTTGCCTGCAGGAATCTCTGTTCTGCCCTACTCTGGCCTGCGGGACTCTCAGTTCAGGCCTATTCTGGCCTGCAGGACTCTGTTTGGGCCTATGCTTGTCTACAGGAATCTCCGTTCAGGCGTATGCTGGCCTGCGGGTCTCTCCGTTCGGGCCTATTCTTGCCTGCGGGACTCTCCGTTTGGGCGTATCCTTGCCTGCGGGACTCTGTTCGGGCCTCTTCTTGTCCGCACGGCTCCTCTACTCGGGCCTATTTTTGCCTGTGGGACTCTATTGGGGCCTATTCTTGCCTCCGACAATCTCCGTTCGGGCCTATTCTGGCCTGCGGGACTCTTCGTTCGGGCCTAGGCTTCCCTTTGGCAATCTCCGTTCAGGCGTATGCTGGCCTGCGGGACTCTGTTCGGGCCTTTGGTTGCTTTCGGAAATCCCCGTTCTGGCCTATTCTGGCCTGCGGAATTCTGTTCGGGGCTATTCTTGCTCCGGGAATCTCTGTTCGGGACTATTCTGGCCTGTGGGACTCTGTTCGGGCCCATGCCTGCCTGCGGGGCTCTCTGTTCAGGCCTTTTTCGCCTACGGGACTCTCCGTTCGGGCCTATTCTCTGGAGCGGGACTTTAGTCGGGCCTACTCTTGCCTACGGGGCTCCTCTATTCTTGCCTCTGGGATTCTGTTCGGGCCTATTCTTGTCTGTGGGACTCTCCGTTTGAGCCTATTCTTGCCTGTGGGTTCTCCGTTCAGGGCTACTCTTGCCAGCGGGACTCTGTTCGTGCCTCATCTTGCCTGCATGGCTGCTCTACTCGGGCCTACTCTTGCCTGCGGGACTCTGTTTGGGCCTATGCTTGCCTACGGGAATCTCCGTTCAGGCGTATGCTGGCCTGCGGTATTCTCAATTTGGGCATATTCTCTCGCCTGCGGGACTTTCCTTTGGACCTATTCTCGCCTGCGCATCTCTCCGTTCGGGCCTATTCTTGCCTGCGGGACTCTCCGTTCCGGCCTATTCTTGCCTGCGGGTCTCTCCGTTCGGGACAATTCTGACCTGGAAAACTCTCCGTTCGGACCTAATCTAGCCTCTGGGAGTCTCCTTTGGGGTCTCCTGTTGCGTGCGGGGCTGCTCCATTCCAGCCTTTTGTGCTTACGGAGCTCCGATATTCGGTCCTGTTCTAGCATGCGGAGCTCCGCTACTCAGGCCTGATTGTGAGTGCGGGGCTCCGCTACTCGGGCCTGTTGGTGCATGCGGGGCTCCACTACTTGGGCCTGTTCTTGCATGCGGGGCTCCGCTACTCGGGTCTGTTCGTGCTTGCAGGGCTCTGCTACTCGGGCCTGTTCGTGCGTGCGGGGATCCGCTATTCAGGCCTGATAGTGTGTGCGGGGCTCCTCTATTCAGGCCTGTGCTTCCCTGCGGGACTCTATTCGGGCCTATACTTCCCTGCGGGACTCTGTTCGGGCCTATTCTGGCCTGCGAGACCCTCCGTTCGCCCCTATCGTGGTCTGCGGGACCCTCGTTCGGGCCCATTCTCGCCTTCGAGACCCTCTGTTCGGGCTTTTCTCACCTGCGGGACTCTCCGTTTGGGCCTATTCTTGTGAGCAGGTCTCTATTCGGGCCTATTTTTGCCTAAGGGCTCCTCCATTCGGGCCTTTTTTCACCTGGGGAACTCTCCGTTCGGGCCTTTCTGGCCCTCGGGACTCTGTTCGGGTCTCTTCTTGCCAGCGGGGCTCTTCGTTTGGGCCTATTCTTGCCTGCAGGACTCTGTTCGGGCCTCTTCTTGCCTGCACAGCCCCTCTACTCGGGCCTCTTTTTGCCTGGGGGACTCTGTCCAGGCCTATTGTTGCCCCCGGAAAACTCCGTTCGGTCCTATTCTGGCTTGTGGGACTCTGTTCGGGCCTATGCTTGCCTGCGGGAATCTCCTTTCAGGGTTATGCTGACCTGTGGGATTCTCAGTTTGGGCGTATTCTCGCCTGCAGGACATCTCTTCGGGCCTATTCTCGCCCGCGGGACCCTCCGTTCGGTCGTTTCTGGCCTGCGGGACTCTCCGTTCTGGCCTAATCTTGGGAGCGGGAGCGGGACTCTACTCGGGCCTATTCTTGCCTAGGGGCCTCTTCTATTCGTCCTTATTCTTGCCAGTGGGACTCTGTTCAGGCCCGTTTTTGCCTGCAGGTTTCTGCGTTCGGGCTTATTCTTGCTTGCTGGACAGTGTTCGGGCGTCTTCTTGCCTGCACGGCTCCTCTACTCGGGCCTCATTTTGCCTTCGGGACACCGTTCGGGTCTATTCTTGGTCCGGGAATCTCCGTTCGGGCCTATGCTGGCCTGCTGGACTCTGTTCGGGCCTATGCTTGCCTGCGGGAATGACCGTTCGGGCCTATGTTGGCCTGCGGGACTCTCCGTTCGGGCCTTTCTGGCCTGCGGGACTCTCCGTTCGGGCCTATTCTCTGGAGCGGGACTTTACTCGGGCCTATTCTTGCCTCCGGGCCTCCTCTATTCTTGCCTATTCTTGCCTCCGGGAATCTCCGTTCTGGCCTGTTCGGGCCTGCGGGGCTCTGTTCGGGCCTATGCTTGCCTGCAGGAATCTCTGTTCCGCCCTACTCTGGCCTGCGGGACTCTCAGTTCAGGCCTATTCTGGCCTGCGGGACTCTGTTCGGGCCTATTCTTGCTCCGGGAATCTCCGTTCGGGAGTACCCTGGCTTGCGGGACTCTGTTCGGGCCTATGCTTGCCTGCAGGAATCTCTGTTCTGGCCTATTCTGGCCTGCAGGACTCTCCGTTCGGGCCTATTCTGGCCTGCAGGACTCTGTTTGGGCCTATGCTTGTCTACGGGAATCTCCGTTCAGGCGTATGCTGGCCTGCGGGTCTCTCCGTTCGGGCCTATTCTTGCCTGCGGGACTCTCCGTTTGGGCGTATCCTTGCCTGCGGGACTCTGTTCGGGCCTCTTCTTGTCCGCACGGCTCCTCTACTCGGGCCTATTTTTGCCTGTGGGACTCTATTGGGGCCTATTCTTGCCTCCGACAATCTCCGTTCGGGCCTATTCTGGCCTGCGGGACTCTTCGTTCGGGCCTAGGCTTCCCTTTGGCAATCTCCGTTCAGGTGTATGCTGGCCTGCGGGACTCTGTTCGGGCCTTTGGTTGCTTTCGGAAATCCCCGTTCTGGCCTATTCCGGTCTGCGGAATTCTGTTCGGGGCTATTCTTGCTCCGGGAATCTCTGTTCGGGACTATTCTGGCCTGTGGGACTCTGTTCGGGCCCATGCCTGCCTGCGGGGCTCTCTGTTCAGGCCTTTTTCGCCTACGGGTCTCTCCGTTCGGGCCTATTCTCTGGAGCGGGACTTTAGTCAGGCCTACTCTTGCCTACGGGGCTCCTCTATTCTTGCCTCTGGGATTCTGTTCGGGCCTATTCTTGTCTGCGGGACTCTCCGTTTGAGCCTATTCTTGCCTGTGGGTTCTCTGTTCAGGGCTACTCTTGCCAGCGGGACTCTGTTCGTGCCTCATCTTGCCTGCATGGCTGCTCTACTCGGGCCTACTCTTGCCTGCGGGACTCTGTTCGGGCCTATCCTTGCTCTGGGAATCTCCGTTCGGGCATACCCTGGCCTGCGGGACTCCGTTCGGGCCTATTCTGGCCTGCGGGAATCTCTTTGGGCCTATGCTTGCCTGCAGGAATCTCTGTTCCGGCCTATTGTGGCCTGCAGGACTCTCCGTTCGGGCCTCTTCTGGCCTGCGGGACTCTGTTTGGGCCCATGCTTGCCTACGGGAATCTCCGTTCAGGCGTATGCTGGCCTGCGGTATTCTCAATTTGGGCATATTCTCTCGCCTCCGGGACTTTCCTTTGGGCTTATTCTCACCTGCGCATCTCTCCGTTCGGGACTATTCTTGCCTGCGGGACTCTCCGTTCGGGACAATTCTGACCTGCAAAACTCTCCGTTCGGACCTAATCTAGCCTCTGGGAGTCTCCTTTGGGGTCTCCTGTTGCGTGCGGGGCTGCTCCATTCCAGCCTTTTGTGCTTACGGAGCTCCGATATTCGGTCCTGTTCTAGCATGCGGAGCTCCGCTACTCAGGCCTGATTGTGCGTGCGGGGCTCCGCTACTCGGGCCTGTTGGTGCATGCGGGGCTCCACTACTTGGGCCTGTTCTTGCATGCGGGGCTCCGCTACTCGGGTCTGTTCGTGCTTGCAGGGCTCTGCTACTCGGGCCTGTTCGTGCGTGCGGGGCTCCGCTATTCAGGCCTGATAGTGTGTGCGGGGCTCCTCTATTCAGGCCTGTCCTTCCCTGCGGGACTCTATTCGGGCCTATACTTCCCTGCGGGACTCTGTTCGGGCCTATTCTGGCCTGCGAGACCCTCCGTTCGCCCCTATCGTGGTCTGCGGGACCCTCGTTCGGGCCCATTCTCGCCTTCGAGACCCTCTGTTCGGGCTTTTCTCACCTGCGGGACTCTCCGTTTGGGCCTATTCTTGTGAGCAGGTCTCTATTCGGGCCTATTTTTGCCTAAGGGCTCCTCCATTCGGGCCTATTTTCACCTGGGGAACTCTCCGTTCGGGCCTTTCTGGCCCTCGGGACTCTGTTCGGGTCTCTTCTTGCCAGCGGGGCTCTTCGTTTGGGCCTATTCTTGCCTGCAGGACTCTGTTCGGGCCTCTTCTTGCCTGCACAGCCCCTCTACTCGGGCCTCTTTTTGCCTGGGGGACTCTGTCCAGGCCTATTGTTGCCCCCGGAAAACTCCGTTCGGTCCTATTCTGGCTTGTGGGACTCTGTTCGGGCCTATGCTTGCCTGCGGGAATCTCCTTTCAGGGTTATGCTGACCTGTGGGATTCTCAGTTTGGGCGTATTCTCGCCTGCAGGACATCTCTTCGGGCCTATTCTCGCCCGCGGGACCCTCCGTTCGGTCGTTTCTGGCCTGCGGGACTCTCCGTTCTGGCCTAATCTTGGGAGCGGGAGCGGGACTCTACTCGGGCCTATTCTTGCCTAGGGGCCTCTTCTATTCGTCCTTATTCTTGCCAGTGGGACTCTGTTCAGGCCCGTTTTTGCCTGCAGGTTTCTGCGTTCGGGCTTATTCTTGCTTGCTGGACAGTGTTCGGGCGTCTTCTTGCCTGCACGGCTCCTCTACTCGGGCCTCATTTTGCCTTCGGGACACCGTTCGGGTCTATTCTTGGTCCGGGAATCTCCGTTCGGGCCTATGCTGGCCTGCTGGACTCTGTTCGGGCCTATGCTTGCCTGCGGGAATGACCGTTCGGGCCTATGTTGGCCTGCGGGACTCTCCGTTCGGGCCTTTCTGGCCTGCGGGACTCTCCGTTCGGGCCTATTCTCTGGAGCGGGACTTTACTCGGGCCTATTCTTGCCTCCGGGCCTCCTCTATTCTTGCCTATTCTTGCCTCCGGGAATCTCCGTTCTGGCCTGTTCGGGCCTGCGGGGCTCTGTTCGGGCCTATGCTTGCCTGCAGGAATCTCTGTTCCGCCCTACTCTGGCCTGCGGGACTCTCAGTTCAGGCCTATTCTGGCCTGCGGGACTCTGTTCGGGCCTATTCTTGCTCCGGGAATCTCCGTTCGGGAGTACCCTGGCTTGCGGGACTCTGTTCGGGCCTATGCTTGCCTGCAGGAATCTCTGTTCTGGCCTATTCTGGCCTGCAGGACTCTCCGTTCGGGCCTATTCTGGCCTGCAGGACTCTGTTTGGGCCTATGCTTGTCTACGGGAATCTCCGTTCAGGCGTATGCTGGCCTGCGGGTCTCTCCGTTCGGGCCTATTCTTGCCTGCGGGACTCTCCGTTTGGGCGTATCCTTGCCTGCGGGACTCTGTTCGGGCCTCTTCTTGTCCGCACGGCTCCTCTACTCGGGCCTATTTTTGCCTGTGGGACTCTATTGGGGCCTATTCTTGCCTCCGACAATCTCCGTTCGGGCCTATTCTGGCCTGCGGGACTCTTCGTTCGGGCCTAGGCTTCCCTTTGGCAATCTCCGTTCAGGCATATGCTGGCCTGCGGGACTCTGTTCGGGCCTTTGGTTGCTTTCGGAAATCCCCGTTCTGGCCTATTCCGGTCTGCGGAATTCTGTTCGGGGCTATTCTTGCTCCGGGAATCTCTGTTCGGGACTATTCTGGCCTGTGGGACTCTGTTCGGGCCCATGCCTGCCTGCGGGGCTCTCTGTTCAGGCCTTTTTCGCCTACGGGTCTCTCCGTTCGGGCCTATTCTCTGGAGCGGGACTTTAGTCAGGCCTACTCTTGCCTACGGGGCTCCTCTATTCTTGCCTCTGGGATTCTGTTCGGGCCTATTCTTGTCTGCGGGACTCTCCGTTTGAGCCTATTCTTGCCTGTGGGTTCTCCGTTCAGGGCTACTCTTGCCAGCGGGACTCTGTTCGTGCCTCATCTTGCCTGCATGGCTGCTCTACTCGGGCCTACTCTTGCCTGCGGGACTCTGTTCGGGCCTATCCTTGCTCTGGGAATCTCCGTTCGGGCATACCCTGGCCTGCGGGACTCCGTTCGGGCCTATTCTGGCCTGCGGGAATCTCTTTGGGCCTATGCTTGCCTGCAGGAATCTCTGTTCCGGCCTATTGTGGCCTGCAGGACTCTCCGTTCGGGCCTCTTCTGGCCTGCGGGACTCTGTTTGGGCCCATGCTTGCCTACGGGAATCTCCGTTCAGGCGTATGCTGGCCTGCGGTATTCTCAATTTGGGCATATTCTCTCGCCTCCGGGACTTTCCTTTGGGCTTATTCTCACCTGCGCATCTCTCCGTTCGGGACTATTCTTGCCTGCGGGACTCTCCGTTCGGGACAATTCTGACCTGCAAAACTCTCCGTTCGGACCTAATCTAGCCTCTGGGAGTCTCCTTTGGGGTCTCCTGTTGCGTGCGGGGCTGCTCCATTCCAGCCTTTTGTGCTTACGGAGCTCCGATATTCGGTCCTGTTCTAGCATGCGGAGCTCCGCTACTCAGGCCTGATTGTGCGTGCGGGGCTCCGCTACTCGGGCCTGTTGGTGCATGCGGGGCTCCACTACTTGGGCCTGTTCTTGCATGCGGGGCTCCGCTACTCGGGTCTGTTCGTGCTTGCAGGGCTCTGCTACTCGGGCCTGTTCGTGCGTGCGGGGCTCCGCTATTCAGGCCTGATAGTGTGTGCGGGGCTCCTCTATTCAGGCCTGTCCTTCCCTGCGGGACTCTATTCGGGCCTATACTTCCCTGCGGGACTCTGTTCGGGCCTATTCTGGCCTGCGAGACCCTCCGTTCGCCCCTATCGTGGTCTGCGGGACCCTCGTTCGGGCCCATTCTCGCCTTCGAGACCCTCTGTTCGGGCTTTTCTGACCTGCGGGACTCTCCGTTCGGGCCTATTCTTGTGAGCGGGTCTCTATTCGGGCCTATTTTTGCCTAAGGGCTCCTCTATTCGGGCCTATTCTGGCCTGCGGGACTCTCCGTTCGGGCCTATTCTCACCTGGGGAACTCTCCGTTCGGACCTTTCTGGCCTTCGGGACTCTGTTCGGGTCTCTTCTTGCCAGCGGGGCTCTTCGTTTGGGCCTATTCTTGCCTGCAGGACTCTGTTCGGGCCTCTTCTTGCCTGCACAGCCCCTCTACTCGGGCCTATTTTTGCCTGCGGGACTCTGTCCAGGCCTATTGTTGCCCCCGGAAAACTCCGTTCGGTCCTATTCTGGCTTGTGGGACTCTGTTCGGGCCTATGCTTGCCTGCGGGAATCTCCTTTCAGGGTTATGCTGACCTGTGGGATTCTCAGTTTGGGCGTATTCTCGCCTGCAGGACATCTCTTCGGGCCTATTCTCGCCCGCGGGACCCTCCGTTCGGTCGTTTCTGGCCTGCGGGACTCTCCGTTCTGGCCTAATCTTGGGAGCGGGAGCGGGACTCTACTCGGGCCTATTCTTGCCTAGGGGCCTCTTCTATTCGTCCTTATTCTTGCCAGTGGGACTCTGTTCAGGCCCGTTTTTGCCTGCAGGTTTCTGCGTTCGGGCTTATTCTTGCTTGCCGGACAGTGTTCGGGCGTCTTCTTGCCTGCACGGCTCCTCTACTCGGGCCTCATTTTGCCTTCGGGACACCGTTCGGGTCTATTCTTGGTCCGGGAATCTCCGTTCGGGCCTATGCTGGCCTGCTGGACTCTGTTCGGGCCTATGCTTGCCTGCGGGAATGACCGTTCGGGCCTATGTTGGCCTGCGGGACTCTCCGTTCGGGCCTTTCTGGCCTGCGGGACTCTCCGTTCGGGCCTATTCTCTGGAGCGGGACTTTACTCGGGCCTATTCTTGCCTCCGGGGCTCCTCTATTCTTGCCTATTCTTGCCTCCGGGAATCTCCGTTCTGGCCTGTTCGGGCCTGCGGGGCTCTGTTCGGGCCTATGCTTGCCTGCAGGAATCTCTGTTCCGCCCTACTCTGGCCTGCGGGACTCTCAGTTCAGGCCTATTCTGGACTGCGGGACTCTGTTCGGGCCTATTCTTGCTCCGGGAATCTCCGTTCGGGAGTACCCTGGCTTGCGGGACTCTGTTCGGGCCTATGCTTGCCTGCAGGAATCTCTGTTCTGGCCTATTCTGGCCTGCAGGACTCTCCGTTCGGGCCTATTCTGGCCTGCAGGACTCTGTTTGGGCCTATGCTTGTCTACAAGAATCTCCGTTCAGGCGTATGCTGGCCTGCGGGTCTCTCCGTTCGGGCCTATTCTTGCCTGCGGGACTCTCCGTTTGGGCGTATCCTTGCCTGCGGGACTCTGTTCGGGCCTCTTCTTGTCCGCACGGCTCCTCTACTCGGGCCTATTTTTGCCTGTGGGACTCTATAGGGGCCTATTCTTGCCTCCGACAATCTCCGTTCGGGCCTATTCTGGCCTGCGGGACTCTTCGTTCGGGCCTAGGCTTCCCTTTGGCAATCTCCGTTCAGGCGTATGCTGGCCTGCGGGACTCTGTTCGGGCCTTTGGTTGCTTTCGGAAATCCCCGTTCTGGCCTATTCTGGCCTGCGGAATTCTGTTCGGGGCTATTCTTGCTCCGGGAATCTCTGTTCGGGACTATTCTGGCCTGTGGGACTCTGTTCGGGCCCATGCCTGCCTGCGGGGCTCTCTGTTCAGGCCTTTTTGGCCTACGGGACTCTCCGTTCGGGCCTATTCTCTGGAGCGGGACTTTAGTCGGGCCTACTCTTGCCTACGGGGCTCCTCTATTCTTGCCTCTGGGATTCTGTTCGGGCCTATTCTTGTCTGCGGGACTCTCCGTTTGAGCCTATTCTTGCCTGTGGGTTCTCCGTTCAGGGCTACTCTTGCCAGCGGGACTCTGTTCGTGCCTCATCTTGCCTGCATGGCTGCTCTACTCGGGCCTACTCTTGCCTGCGGGACTCTGTTCGGGCCTATCCTTGCTCTGGGAATCTCCGTTCGGGCATACCCTGGCCTGCGGGACTCCGTTCGGGCCTATTCTGGCCTGCGGGACTCTCTTTGGGCCTATGCTTGCCTGCAGGAATCTCTGTCCCGGCCTATTGTGGCCTGCAGCACTCTCCGTTTGGGCCTATTCTGGCCTACGGGACTCTGTTTGGGCCTATGCTTGCCTACGGGAATCTCCGTTCAGGCGTATGCTGGCCTGCGGTATTCTCAATTTGGGCATATTCTCTCGCCTCCGGGACTTTCCTTTGGGCCTATTCTCGCCTGCGCATCTCTCCGTTCGGGCCTATTCTTGCCTGCGGGACTCTCCGTTCCGGCCTATTCTTGCCTGCGGGTCTCTCCGTTCGGGACAATTCTGACCTGCAAAACTCTCCGTTCGGACCTAATCTAGCCTCTGGGAGTCTCCTTTGGGGTCTCCTGTTGCGTGCGGGGCTGCTCTATTCCAGCCTTTTGTGCTTACGGAGCTCCGATATTCGGTCCTGTTCTAGCATGCGGAGCTCCGCTACTCAGGCCTGATTGTGCGTGCGGGGCTCCGCTACTCGGGCCTGTTGGTGCATGCGGATGGATCCGGATGGAAGGGGTTCAACCGGATAGTTCTGGAAGGAACCCTTTGGAACCGGATGGAACCAGATGGATCCAGTTAGACCGGGCTGGATCCAGCTGGAACCAGTTGAAACCTGATTGATGAGGGTGGAACCGGATGGATCCGGTTGGAAGCTGATTGATCTGGATGGAACCGGTTGGAACCAGATCGATCCGGATGGAACCGGTTTGAACCAGATCGATCCGGATGGAACCGGTTGGAACCGAATAGTTGCAGAAGGAAATGGTTGGAACCGGATAGATCCAGTTGGAACTGGAGAGTTCCGGGAGAGACCAGTTGGAACCGGATGGATCCAGTTGGAACCGGATGGATCCAGTTGAAACCGGCTGGAACTGGTTGGATCCAGGTGGAACTGGTTGAAACCGCCTGGATCCGGATGGTTGAAACCGGCTGGCTCCAGATGGAACCGGTTGGAACCAGATAATTCCGGAAGGAACCAGTTGGAACCAGATGCATCCAGTGCAAACCAGCTGGAACGGGTTTTATCCGGGTGGAACCGGTTGAAACCAGTTGGATCAGGCTGGATCCGGATGCAACCGGTTGGAACCGGATAATTCCGGAAGGAACCAGTTGGAACCGGCTGGAACCGGTTGGATCCGGGTGGAACCGTTTGAAACCGGCTGGATCCAACTGGATCCGGATGGAACAGGTTGGAACCAGATAATTCCGGAAGGAACCCGTTGGAAGGGCTGGAACCGGTTGGATCCGGGTGGAACCGGTTGAAACCAGCTAGATCCGGATGGAACCGGTTAATTCTGGAAGGAACCGGTTGGAACCAGATGGATCCAGTTGAAATCGGCTGGAACCGGTTGGGTCCGTGTGGAACCGGATGAAACCGACTCGATCTGGCTGGATCCGGATGGAACCGGATAATTCCGGAAGGACCCGGTTGGAACCGGATGAAACTAGATGAAACCGGCTGGAACTGGTTGGATCTGGGTGGAACCAGTTGAAACCGGCTGGATCCTGATGGAACCGGTTGGAACCGGATAATTCCAGAAGGAACCGGTTGGAACCGGCTGGAACCGTTTGGATCCGGGTGGAACCGGTTGAAACCGGCTGGATCCGGTTGGAACCATTTGGAACCGGATAATTCCGGAAGGAACCGGTTGCAACCGGCTGGATCCAGTTGAAACCGGCTGGATCCGGGTGGAACCGGTTGGAACCGGCTGGATCCGGATGGATCCGGTTGGAACCGGATAATTCCGGAAGGAACCGGTCGGAACCAGATGGATCCAGTTGAAACCGGCTGGAACCGGTTGGACCCGGGCGGAACCGGTTGAAACCGGCTGGATCCGGCTGGAACCGGTTGGAACCGGATAATTCCAGAAGGAACCGGTTGGAACCAGCTGGAACCGGTTGGATCCGGGTGGAACTGGTTGAAACCGGCTGGATCTGGCTGGATCCGGATGGAACTGGTTGAAACCGGATAATTCCGGAAGAAACCGGTTGGAACCGGATGGATCCAGTTGAAACCGCCTGGAACCGGTTGGATCTGGGTGGATCCGTTTGAAACTGGCTGGATCCGGCTGGATCCGGATGGAACCAGATAATTCCGGAAGGAACCGGTTGGAACCGGATGAATCCAGTTGAAACCGGCTGGAACCGGTTGGATCTGGGTGGAACCGGTTGAAACCGGCTGGATCCGGCTGGATCCGGATGGAACCGGTTGGAACCGAATGGATCCAGTTGAAACTGGCTGGAACCAGTTGCATCTGGGTGGAACCGGTTGAAACCAGCTGGATCCGGCAGGAACCAGTTGCAACCGGCTGGACCCAGTTTAAACCGGCTGGAACCAGTTGGATCCGGGTGGAACCGGTTGAAACCGGCTGGATCCGGATGGAACCGTTCGGAACCGGATAATTCCGGAAAGAACCGGTTGGAACCAGCTGGATCCAGTTGAAACCGGCTGGAACCAGTTGGATCCGGGTGGAACCGGTTGAAACCGGCTGGATCCGGGTGGATCCTGATGGAACCGGTCGGAACCGGATAATTCCGGAAGGAACCAGTTGGAACCGGCTGGAACCTGTTGGATCCGGGTGGAACCAGGTGAAACCGGCTGGATCCGGATGGAACCAGATAATTCCGGAAGGAACCGGTTGGAACCAGATGGATCCAGTTGAAACCGGCTGGAACTGGTTGGATCTGGGTGGAACCGGTTGAAACCGGCTGGATCCGGATGGATCCGGGTGGAACCGGTTGAAACCGTCTGGATCCGGCTGGATCTGGATGGAACTGGTTGGAACTGGATAATTCCGGAAGGAACCGGTTGGAACCGGCTGGAACCTGTTGGATCCGGGTGGAACCAGGTGAAACCGGCTGGATCCGGATGGAACCGGATAATTCCGGAAGGAACCAGTTGGAACCGGATGGATCCAGTTGAAACCGGCTGGAACCGGTTGGATCCGGGTGGAACCGGTTGAAACTGGCTGGATCTGGATGGAACCGGTTGGAACCGGATAATTCCAGAAGGAACCGGTTGGAACCGGATGGAACCGGTTGGATCTGGGTGGAACCGATTGAAACCGGCTGGATCCGGATGGATCCGTATGGAACCGGTTGGAACCGGCTGGATCCAGTTGAAACCAGCTGGAACCGGTTGGATCCAGTTGGAACCGGTTGAAACCGGCTGGATCCAGCTGGATCTGGATGGAACCGGTTGGAACCGGATAATTCTGGAAGGAACCGGGTGGAACCGGATGGAAGCGGTTGGATCTGGGTGGAACCGATTGAAACCGGCTGGATCCGGCTGGATCCGGATGGAACCGGTTGGAACCGGTTGGAACCGGCTGGATCCAGTTGAAACCGGCTGGAACCGGTTGGATCCGGTTGGAACCGATTGAAACCGGCTGGATCCGGCTGGATCCAGATGGAACCGGTTGGAACCGGTTGGATCCGGTTGGAACCGATTGAAACCGGCTGGATCCGGCTGGATCCAGATGGAACCGGTTGGAACCGGTTGGAACCGGCTGGATCCAGTTGAAACCGGCTGGAACTGGTTGGATCCAGTTGAAACCGGCTGGAACCGGTTGGATCCGGGTAGAACCGGTTGAAACCGGCTGGATCCGGCTGGATCTGGATGGAACCGGTCGGAACCGGATAATTCCGGAAGGAACGGGTTGGAATCGGATGGATCCAGTTGAAACTGGCAGGAACCCGTTGGATCCGGGTGGAACCGGTTGAAACTGGCTGGATCCGGCTGGATCCTGATGGAACCGGTCGGACCCGGATAATTCCGTGAGGAACCGGTTGGAACCGGATGTATCCAGTTGAAACAAGCTGGAACCGGTTGGATCTGGGTGGAACCGGTTGGAACCGGTTGAAACCGGCTGGATCTGGCTGGATCCGGATGGAACCGGTCGGAACCGGATGGATCCAGTTGAAACCGGCTGGAACCGGTTGGATCCGGGTGGAACCGGTTGAAACTGGCTGGATCCGGCTGGATCCGGCTGGATCCGGATGGAACTGGTTGGAACCAGATAATTCCGGAAGGAACCGGTTGGAACCGGATGGATCCATTTGAAACCTGCTGGAACCGGTTGGATCCGGGTGGAACCGGTTGAAACCGGCTGGATCCAGCTGGATCCGGATGGAACCGGTCAGAACCGGATAATTCCGGAAGGAACTGGTTGGAACCGGATGGATCCAGTTGAAACCAGTTGGATCCGGGTGGAACCGGTTGAAACCGGCTGGATCAGGCTGGATCCGGATGGAACCGGTCGGAACTGGATAATTCCGGAAGGAACCGGTTGGAACCGGATGGATCCAGTTGAAACCGGCTGGAACCCGTTGGATCCGGGCGGAACCGGTTGAAACAGGCTGGATCCGGATGGATCCGGATGGAACCGGTTGGAACCAGAGAGATCCGGATGGAACCAGTTGGGATGGGGTAGTTCTGTAAGGAACTGGTTGGAACCGGATGGATCCAGTTGGAATCGGCCAGAGCCTGTTGGATCCAGCTGGAAGCAGTTGAAACCTGATGGATCCGGCTTGGTCCACATGGAACCAGTTGGATCCGGACGGATCCGGTTTCAATCTGTTGGACACGGTTGGAACCAGATGGGAATGTATGGAACTGGATGGATCCGGTTGGAACCGGTTGGGACTGGTTGGATTCGGGTGCATCTGGTTAAAATTGGTTGAATCCATTCAGATCTGACTGGATCCTTTTATGTCCAGCTGGATCCGGTTCTTTTCGGCTGGTCTGCTTTTATCCACCTGGATTCGATCGGATCCGCTTGGATACAGTTAGGCCCTGTTTAAAGCAGCATGATCAGTACAACATAACACAAATTGACACGATTCAACAAGATTTGATGAGATGCGACGGGATGTGACAGGAATCGACCTGATCAGATGCCAATCGAAGCCATTTGATGCGATTCAATGGAATTTAATGGGTTTGGACGCGACTTTAAACGATTCGATGCCATTGATACAATTTGACAGGATTCGAAGCATTTCGACGTGTTTTGATGGAACGCAATACGATTTGACACGATTCAACAGGATTCGACAAGAATCGACAGGGTTCAACCGGGTTTGAAGAGATTCGTCATGATTTGACGGGATTCAACGCGATTCGATGGGATGTGACGGGAATCAAAGCAAGTTGATGGAATTTGATGGGATTCGATGTGATTTGGTGGAATTTGTTGGGATTGAATGGCATTAAATGAGATTCATTCGAGCTGATTCAATCCGGTTGGAATTGGATGGAACCGGTTGGATTCGCTTGGAATAGGAGGGATCAGGTTGGATCCAGATGGAACCAATAGCAACCGGTTGGAACTGGATGGAATGGGATGGATCCAGTTGGAACCGGATGGAATCAATTGGAACCTAATGGATCAGTTTGGAACTGTTTGGAGACGGATGGATACGTTTGGAGCTGGATGGATACGATTGGAAGCAGATGGATCCGGTTGGAAACCTTTGTAACCGCATCGATCCGGGTGGGACCCATTGGAACCGGATAGTTCCGGAAGGAACTGGTTGGAACCGGATGGATCCAGTTCGAAACGGCTGGAACCAGTTGGATCCAGCTGGAACCAGTTGAAACCTGATGGATCCGGCTGGACCCAGATGGAACCGGTTGGAACCGGACGGATCCGGTTCCAATCAGTTGGATCCGGTTGGAATCAGACGGGAACTATTGGAATATGATGGATAAAGTTGGAACTGGTTGGGACTGGTGGGATCCGGGTGTATCTAGTTAGTTGAATCCTTTCGGATCTGACTGGATCCTGTCATGTCTGGCTGGATCTGGTTATATTTTACTTGATCTGCTTATATCCAGCTGGATTCGATTGGATCTACTTGGATGCAGTTAGGCCCAGTTGGATTCAGATTGATCTGGTTGGGTCTAGTTAGATCTGGTTTGATCTGGTTATGCCCGGCTTGATCTGGTCATATCCAGCTTGGTCTGACTGGGTCCCGTTTGATCCTTGCCTTGCCTTGCCTTGCTCCATTCAGGTCCTTTTGGCTCCATTTGGCTCGAATCGTGTGGATTCTGCTTGATTCGGCTGGATTCGGCTGGATTCGTCTCCATTCAGGTTGATTCAGCTCAATTAGGCTCGATTCAACTCACTTTGGCTCGATTCGGGCTTATTCAGCCCTATTGCGCTGTGTTTGGCTCTATTTGACTCTTTTCTACTCTGTTCGTATCTATTCCACTCCATTTGACTCCATTCCAAACAATTCCACTCTATTCTACACTATCCTACTCTATTCCTCTCTACCCTACCCTAACAAACTCTAATCGGTTCGATTCTCTTTGACGCGATTTGTCTTATTTCCTGTTCCTTTGGATTGATTTGGCTTGATTCGGCTCTACCTGACTCTATTCTACTCTACACTTCTCTATTCCACTCTGCTCTACTCTTCTTACCCTATTCTGTTGCGTTCTTTCTATTCTGTTCTGTCCTATTCTCTTCTATTCTACCCTAACCTACCCTACTCTATTCAATTTGATTCGTCGCATTTCAACACTGTTAGACACGATTCGATCCGACTAGGCTCATGTCTGCTCCGATGGGCTACATTCTGTTCAAATTGGTTTGATTCGGCTCGATTTGCCTCGTTTCAGCTCGAGCTAAAAAGACAACTCATAAAGGCAAAAATCCAAAGGAAAAGTCAAGGTAAAAAGTGAAAAAGTGAAGGCAGAAAGGCAAGAAAAAAAGCAAAAAGTAAAGGAAGAAGGCAAAAAGACAAGAGAAAAAGGAAAATGGTAAAAAGTGAAAAGGCAAGTCAAGACAAAAATGTAAAACCACAAGGCAAGACAAAAAGGCAAAAATGTAAAGCAACGCAAGGCAAGGAGAAAGGCATAAAAGGAAAGCGTGAAAAAGCAATGAAAGGAAAGGAATAAAGGCTAAAAAGCAAAGCAAAAAGTCAAAAGGCAATGCAAGGATGCAAAAAGGAAAAGAGATAAGGCAAAATTTAAAATGGAAAAAAGGCAAGGAAAAAAGGCAAAAAGACAAGGGAAAAAGGCAAAGAGGGAACAAGTCAAAAGGGCAAGGAAAAAGCTAAAACGGAACACAAAACAGGGAAAAAGGGAATGCAAAAGGCCAAGGGGAAAAGACAAGTAAAAGGACAAAAAGGCAAAAAGATAAGGCAAGGAAAAGCAAAAAGGCAAGGGAAAAGGGGAAAAAGGCAAGGCAAAAAGGCAAGTCAAGGCAAAAAGTTAAAAACGCAAGTCAAGGCAAAGTAAAAAGGCAAAAACGCAAAAAGGCAAGGCAAACTGGTAAAAAGTTAAATAGGTAAGGCAAAATGGCAAAAAGCCAGAAATGCAAGTTAAAATAGCAAAAAGGAAAAAAGGGAAGGCAAAAAGGCAAAGAGAGAAATATGCTAGGGAAAACCGCAGGCAAGGTAAAAAGGCCAAAGAGCAAAAACACACAAAGGCAAGGCAAAAACGGAAAAAAGCAAAAAGCAAAAAAGCAGCGCAAGCTGGCAAAAGGCCAAAAAAGGCAAGACATGAAGGCAAAAAAAGCAAGGCAAAAAGGCAAGACAATAAGGTAAAAAGGCAAAAAGCCAGGCATGAACGCAAAAATGAAAAGCAAGGAAAAGAAAAAAGGTAAGGCAAAAACGCAAAATTGAAAAAGCCAACGCAAAAGGGAAAAAGGCAAGGCAAAAAAGCAAGGCCAGGCAAGGCAAAAAGGAAAAAACGCAAAAGAAGGCAAGGCAAGGAAAAAGAGAAAAACGCAAAAAGACAAAAATGCAAAAAGCCAAAGGAAGGCAAAAAGGCAAGGCAAGGGTACACAAAAAGGCAAGGTGAGGAAAGGAAAGGAAAAAAGGCAAAAAGGCAAGGAAAGGAAAAAAGGCAAAAAGGAAAGGGAAGTCAAAAAGGCAAGCAAGGAAAGTCAAAAGGGCAGGCAAAAAAGCAAAAAGGAAAGGCAAAAACGTAAGAAAAAAAAGGCAAAAAGGCAAGGCCAAAATGCAAAAAGGGAAGCAAAGGGAAGGCAAAAAACGAAAAAGGCAAGGGAAAAGGAAAAAAGGCAAGGCAAAAAGGCAAAGCAAAAAGAAAAAAGGCAAGGCAAAAAGGAAAAATGGAAGGACAAAAGGCAAGGCAAAAAGGCATACAGGAAAAAGGTAAGGCAAGGAAAGGAAAAGCAAAAAGGAAAGGCAAAAACTCAAAGTGGAAAAAGGCAATGAAAGAACGGAAAAAGGCAAGGGAAAAAGGCAAGAACACAACCGAGGAAAGGCTAAAAGGGAAAAACGGAAGAAAAGGCAAGGCAAGGAAAAAGTCAAAAAGGCAAAGCAAGGCAAAAGGCAAGGCAAGGCAATGCAAAAAGGGCAAGGCAAAAAGGGAAAGGCAAAAAGGCAAGGCAAGGCTAGGCAAAAAGGCAAAAAGGAAATGGAAGTCAAAAAGGCAAGCAAGGATAGGGAAAAAGGCAGGCAAAAAGGCAAAAACGTAAGACAAAAAGAAAAAGGCAAGGCCAAAAAGTAAAAAGGGAAGCCAAGGCAAAGCAAAAAACGAAAAAGGCAAGGGAAAAGGAAAAAAAGGCAAGGAAAAAAGGCAAGGCAAAGAGGCAAAAATGGAAGGACAAAAGGCAAGGCAAAAAGGCATAGAGGGAAAAGGTAAGGCAAGGAAAGGAAAAGCAAAAGGGGAAGGCAAAAAATCAAAATGGAAAAAGGCAACGCAAGAAGGGAAAAGGGCAAAAACACAAACAGGGAAAGGCAAGAAGTGAAAAACGCAAGACAAGGCAAGGCAAGAAAAAAGCAAAAAGGCAAAGCAAAGCAAAAGGCAAGACAAGGCAATGCAAAAAGGGAAAGGTAAAAAGGGAAAGGACAAAAGGCAAGGCAAGGAAAGGAAAAAGGCAAAAAGACAAGGCAAGGCAAAAAGGAAAGGGAAGTCAAAAAGGCAAGCAAGGAAAGGCAAAAAGGCAGGCAAAAAAGCAAAAAGAAAGTCAAAAAGGCAAAAACGTAAGTCAAAAAGAAAAAGGCAAAAAGGCAAGGCAAAAAAGCAAAAAGGTAAGCAAAGGCCAGGCAAAACAGGAAAGAGTCAAAAAGACAAGGAAAAAGGGAAAAAGGGAAGGCAAAAAGGCAAAGCAAAAAGGAAAAAAAAACAAGGCAAGGCAAAAAGACTAAAAGGCAAGGCCAGGCAAAAAGGTAAGGCAAACTGGCAAAAAGGCAAGACATGAAGGCAAAAGGCAAGGCAAAAAGGCAAGACCAAAGTCAAAAAGAACAGGGAAAAAGACAATGCAAAAAAGCAAAAAGGAAAAAAGGCAAGGGAAAAAGAAAAAAGGCAAAAAGGTAAGGCAAAAAATAAAGGAAAGGAAAAAAGGCAAAAAGGCAAGGCAAATGGGCAAAAAAGCAAAAAGATAAGGCAAGAGGCAAAAAGGAAAAAAGGCAAAGAGGAAAAAAGGAAAAAAGACAAGGCAAAAAGCTAAAACGGAATGCAAAAAGGCAAGGCAAAAATTGAAAAAGGCAAGGCAAAAAGAAAAAAAACAAAAAGGTAAGGCAAAAGAAAAAAGGCAAAAACATGACGCAAAAGGAAGAAAGGCAAAGAAGCAAAAACTCAAAAGGCAAGACAAAAAGGTAAAAAACAGGGGAAAAATGCAAAAAGGCAAGGCAATACAGTAAAAAGGCAAAAAGGCAAGTCATAAAGGCAAAGAGGCAGCAAAAAAGGAAGGTAAAAAGTGAAAAAGGCAAGACAAAAGGCAAAAATGAAGGCAAGACAAAAGGCAAAAATGAAAAAGACAGAGCAAAAAGCCAAAAAATCAAAAGGTAAGTCAAAAAGGGAAAAACGCAAAGCAAGGCAAGGAAAAAGGTAAAAAAGTAAAAAGGCAAAAAAGCAATGCAAGGAAAGGAATAAAGGCTAAAAGGCAAAGCAAAAAGGCAAAAAGGCAGTACAAAAAGAAAAAAAGATAAGGCAAAAGCAAAAATGGAAAAAAGGCAAGGAAAATAGGCAAAAATCCAAAAAGACAAGGGAAAAAGTCACGGCAAAAAGGCAAGGCAAGGTAAAAAGGCAAAAAAGCAAAAAGGCAAAAGGCAAGACAAAAAGAAAAAAGGCAAGGCAAAAGGGTAAAAGGCCATGAGATAAGGAAAAAGGCAAAGAGACAAAAAGTCAAAAAGACAATTCCAAAAGTTAAAAAGCAAGGCAAACAGGTCAAAAGGGAAGGTAAAAAGGCAAAAAGGAAAAAGGCAAGGAAAAAACAGAAAATACAGAGAGAATAGTTGAAGATCTGTTGGCAGAAAACTTCCCTGACATCATGAAAGACAAAAGGATATCTATCCAAGATGCTCATCGAACCCCATTTAAGATTGATCCAAAAAGAAAAACACCAAGACATATTATCATCAAACTTGCCAAAACCAAAGATAAAGAGAAAATTTTAAAAAGCAGCCAGGGATAAAAGAAAGGTTTCCTACAAAGGAGAATCAATAAGAATAAGTTCAGATTACTCAGCAGAAACTATGCAGTCAAGAAGGCAATGGGATGACGTATATAGAGCACTGAAGGAGAAAAACTGCCAGCCAAGGATCATCTATCCAGGAAAACTCTCTCTAAAATATGAAGGTGAAATTAAAACATTTACAGATAAACACAAGCTTACAGAAGTTGCAAAAACCAAACCAAAAAATAAAGGAAATTGGTCAGAAAATGAATAACATCAGATAACAACACAACACAAAGACTCAGAACAGAATATCCTGATATCAACTCAAATAAGGAAATCACAAAAACAAATTAAGATTCATTTTAAAAAGAAAAAAATGCTCAAAACAGGGAATCATTGAAGTCATTATGTAAAAGATCACAATAATCAAAAAGAGGGACTAAATACAGAAGGCACAGAACTGCCATATAGAGAGGAAAACAAGGCGATGTAGGACGATACGAGTTAGGTTTTTACTTAGAAAAATAGGGGTAAATATTAAGGTAACCACAAAGAGGTCTAACAATTCCATAACTCAAAATAAAAACTAAGAAAAACATAACAACTCAGCTAACATAAATTCGACTACTATGAAAATGAGGAACACAATTTACAAAGAAAAACCTCTCAACACATAAAAGTAAGTGGAAAAATGAAATTGTCAACAACACACAAAAAAAGTCATCAAATGACAGCACTAAACACATTCTTATCTATAAATACACTGAATGTAAATGGACTAAATGCACCAATAAAGAGACAGAGAGTCTCAGACTGGATAAAGAAACACGATCCGTCTATATGCTGCCTACAAGAGACACAACTTAGAGACACACACAAACTAAAACTCAAAGGAAGGAAAAAATATATCAAGCAAACAACAATCAAAAAAGAGAAGTAGCAAAATTAATTTCTGACAAAATAGACTTCAAAGTTAAATCCACCACAAAGGCTAAAAGAGGACACTACATAATGATTAAAGGGACAATTGACCAGGAAGATATAACCATATTAAATATTTATGCACCGAATGACAGGGCTGCAAGATACATAAAACAAACTTTAACAGGACTGAAAAGTGAGAAAGACACCTCCACAATTATAGTTGGAGACTTCAACACATCACTTTCAGTGAAGGACAGGACATCCAGTAAGAAGCTCAACAGAGACACGGGAGACCTAATTGCTACAATCAACCAACTTTACCTCATAGACCTATACAGAACACTCCACCCAAATATACTTTTTTTCCTAGTGCACATGGAACATTCTCTAGAATAGATCACATATTAGGTCATAAAACAAACCTTTGCAGAATCCAAAACATCAAAATATTACAAAGCGTCTTCTCAGACCACAAAGCTATAAAAGTGGAAATCGATAACAGAAAAAATCAGGGAAAAGAAATCAAATACTTGGAAACTGAACAATACCCTGCTCAAAAAAGACTGGATTATAGAAGACATTCATTAAGGAAGGAATAAAGAAATTCAAAGAACCCAATGAGAATGAAAACACTTCCTATTAGACCCTCTGGGACACAGCAAAAGCAGTGCTCAGAGGTCAATTTATATCGATAAATGCACACATACAAAAAGAAGAAAGAGCCAAAATCAGAGAACTGTCCCTACAACTTGAACAAATAGAAAGCGAGGAACAAAAGAATCCATCAGGCACCAGAAGAAAACACACAATAAAAATTAGAGCTGAACTAAATGAAATAGAGAACAGAAAAACAATTGAAAGAATTAACAATGTCAAAAGTTGGTTCTTTGAAAAAATTAACAAAATTGATAAACCATTGGCTAGACTGACTAAAGAAATACAGGAAAGGAAACAACCCAAATAAGAGACGAGATGGGCCATATCACAACAGACCCAAGTGAAATTAAAAGAATCATATCAGATTATTATGAAAAATTGTACTCTAACAAATTTGCAAACCTAGAAGAAATGGATGAATTCCTAGAAAAACACTACCTACCTAAACTAACACAATCAGAAGTAGAACAACTAAATACCCATAACAAAAAAAGAGATTCATAAGGTAATCAAAAAACTCCCAATAAAAAAATCCCTAGCCCGGATGGCTTCACTGCAGAGTTCTACCAAACCTTCAGAGATAACACCACTACTACTAAAGGTATTTCAAAGCATAGAAGATGATAGAATACTACCTAACTCATTCTATGAAGCCACCATATACCTGATACCAAAACCAGGTAAAGACACCACAAAAAACGAAAATTACAGAATCCCTCATGAACATACATGCAAAAATTATCAGCGACATTCTACCCAATAGAATTCAACAACATATCAAAAAAATAATCCACCACTACCAAGTGGGATTTATTATTTTTTTATGCAAGTTTTGTTTAATATTAGAAAAACCATTAATGCAATCCACCATATAAATAAAACAAAGGACAAAACCACATGATCTCATTAACTGATGCAGAAAAAGCATTTGACAAAGTCCAACACCCATTCATGACAAAAACTCTCAGCAAAATAGGAACGGAAGGAAAATTCCTCAACATAATAAACGGCATCTATACAAAGCCAACAGCCAACATCATTCTAAATGGAGAGAGCCTGAAAGCATTTCCCTTGAGAACGGGAACTAGACAAGGATGCCCTTTATCACCACTCTTATTCAACATTGTGCTAGAAGTCCTAGCCAGAGCAATTAGGCTAGACCAAGAAATAAAGGGCATCCGGATTGGCAAGGAAGAAGTAAAATTATATCTATTTGCAGATGACATGACACAGAAAACCCTAAGGAATCCTCCGGAAAACTACTGAAACTAATAGAAGAGTTCGACAGAGTCTCAGGTTACAAGATAAACATATAAAAAATCACTTGGATTCCTCTACATCAACAAAAAGAACATCGAAGAGGAAATCACCAAATCAATACCATTCACAGTAGCCCCCAAGAAGATAAAATACTTAGGAATAAATCTTACCAAAGATGTTAAAGACCTATACAAAGAAAACTACAAAGTACTAGTGCAAGAAACTAAAAGGGACCTACCTAAGCGGGAAAACATACCTTGCTCATGGATAGCAAGACTTAACATAGTAAAAATGTCTATTCTACCAAAAGCCATCTATACATACAATGCACTTCCGATCCAAATTCCAATGACATTTTTTAAAGTGATGGAGAAACAAATCACCAACTTCATATGGAAGGTAAAGAATTCCCGGATAAGTAAAGCATTACTGAAAAAGAAGAAGAAAGTGGGAGGCCTCACTCTACCTGATTTTAGAACCTATTGTACAGCCACAGTAGTCAAAACAGCCTGAAATTGGTACAACAGGCACATAGACCAATGGAACAGAATTGAGAACCCAGATAGAAATCCATCCACATATGAGCAGTTGATATTTCACAAAGGCTCAGTGTCAGTACATTGGGGAAAAGATAATCTTTTTAACAAATGGTGCTGCCATAACTGGGATATCCATTTGCAAAAAAATGAAACAGGGCCCATACCTCACACCATGCGCAGAAACTAACTACAAGTGGATCAAAGACCTAAACATAAAGACTAAAACGATAAAGATCATGGAACAGAAAAATAGGGACAACGTTAGGAGCCCTAACACAAGGAATAAACAGAATACAAAACATTACCAAAAATGATGAAGAGAAACCATATAACTGGGAGCTCCTAAAAATCAAACACCTATGCTCATCTAAAGACTTCACCGAAAGAGGAAAACGACCACCTACAGACTGGGAAAGAATTTTCAGCTATGACATCTCCGATCAGCTCCTGATCTCTAAAATCTATATGATTCTGTTAAACCTCAACCACAAAAGACAAACAACCCAATCAAAAAGTGGGCAAAGGATATGAACACGCACTTCACTAAAGAAGATATTCAGGCTAACAGATACATGAGAAAATGCTCTCGATCATTAGCCATTAAAAAAAATTAGAGAAATGCAAATTAAAACTACGATGAGATTCCAGCTCACTCCAACAAGGCTGGCATTAATCCAAAAAACACAAAATAATAAATATGTTGGAGGGGCTGCGGAGAGATTGGAACTCTTATACACTGCTGGTGGGAATGTGAAATGGTACAACCACTTTGGAAATCTATCTGGCGTTTTCTTAAAAAGTTAGAAATAGAACTACCGTACAACCCAGAAATCCCACTCCTCGGAATATATCCTAGATTCTTTACACGAACAGATATATGCACACACATGTTTATTGCAGCACCGTTAGAATAGCAAAAACCTGGAAGCAACCAAGGTGTCCATCAACAGAAGAATGGTTAAATAAATTGTGGTGTATTCACACAATGGAATACTACGCATCGATAAAGAACAGTGACGAATTTATGAAACACTTCATAACATGGAGGAACCTGGAAGGCATTATGCTGAGTGAAAATAATCAGATGCAAAAGGACAAATATTGTATAAGACCAGTATTATAAGTTCTTGAGAAATAGTATAAACTGAGAAGAACACATTCTTTTGTGGTTACAAGGGGGGAGGGAGGGAGGGTGGAAGACGGTTATTTACTGATTAGTTAGTAGATAAGAACTATATTAGGTGAAGGGAAGGACAATACTCAGTACAGGGAAGGCCAGCTCAATTGACCAAAAGCAAAGAAGTTTCCAGAATAAACAGAATGCTTCAAAGGTCAGTGGAGCAAGGGCGGGGGTTTGGGGACTATGGCATAAGGGGACTTCTAAGTCAATTGGCATTTCAATTATGAAAACATTCTGCATCCCACTTTGAAGTGTGGCTTCTGGGGGCTTAAATGCTAACAAGCGGCCATCTAAGATGTATCAACTGGTGTCAACCCATCTGGATCAAAGGAGAATGAAGAACAAGGTCACACGGTAACTATGAGCCCAAGAGACAGAAAGGGCCACATGAACTAGAGACTTACATCATCCTGAGCCCAGAACTAAATGGTGCCCGGCCACAACCGATGACTGCCCTGACAGGGAACACAAGAGAGAACTCCTGAGGGAGCAGCAAAACAGTGGGATGCAGACCCCAAATTCTCATAAAAAGACCAGACTTAATGGTCTGGCCAAGACTAGAAGAATCCCGGCTGTCATGGTCCCCAAAACTTCTGTTGGCCCAGGACAGGAATCATTCCCGAAGACTACTCATGAGACGTGGAAGGGACTGGGCAATGGGCTGGAGAGAGATTCCGATGAACACTGAGATACTTGTATCAGGTGGACACTTGAGACTGTATTGGCATCTCCTTTCTGGAGGGGATATGGGAGGGTAGAGAGGGACAGAAACTGGTAAAACTGTCACAAAACGAGAGACCGGAAGAAGGGAGCAGGCTGACTCATTAAGGGGAGAGAAAATGGGAGTATGCAGTAAGGTGTATATAAGCTTATATGTGACAGAATGACTGGATTTGTAAACTTTCACTTAAAGCACAATAAAAATTATTAAAAAATAATAACTTAAGCAAAAAGACAGGACAAAAAGGAATACAGGCAAGGAAAAATGGCAAAAAGGGCAGGGAAAAGGACAAAAAGGCAAAAAGAGAAGGCAAAAGGAAAAAAGAAAAAAATGGAAAAAGTCAGAAGACAAGGCAAAAAGCTAAAACGGAAGGGAAAAAGGGAAGGCAAACTGTGAAAAAGCAAGGCAGAAAGGCAAAAGCATGAAAAGGCAAAAGGAAAAGAGGCAAAAAGTCGAAAGGCAAGGCAAAAAGGGAAAAACACACAAAAGCAAGGCAATATGGTAAAAAGCCAAAAAGGGAAGAAAAACTGATAAAAAGGTCATAAGGCGAGGAAAAAGGCAAGGCAAAAAGGGAAAAAGTTGCCTCAAAAAGGCAAGACAAAAGGCAAAAATGGAAAAAGGCAAAATAACAAGGGAAAAAGGCAAAAAGACAAAAAGACAAAAGGCAAGTCAAGGCAAAAACACAAGGCAAGGCAAAGGGGCAAAAAAGCAAACCAAGGCAAGGCAAGGAAAAAGGTAAAAAAGTCTATAGCAAAAAAGGCAATGCAAGGAAAGGAATAAAGGCTAAAAGGCAAAGCAAAAAGGCAAAAAGGCAATGCAAAGAGGAAAAAAGACAAGGCAAAAGTAAAAATGGAAAAAAGGCCAAAATCCAAAAAGACAAGGGAGAAAGGCAAGGCAAAAAGGCAAGGCAAGGCAAGGTAAAAAGAAAAAAAAGTAAAAGGGAAAAAGGCAAGGCAAAACAAAAAAGGCAAGAAGGCAAGGATAAAAGGAAAAAAGGCAAAAAGGCAAGGCAAAATGGTAAAAGGCTATAAGATAAGGAAAAAGGCAAAAAGGGATAAAGGCAAAGAGGCAAAAAGTCAAAAAAGACAAGGCAAAAAGCTAAAAAGCAAGGGAAATGGGAAGGCAAAAATGCAAGGCAAAGCAAGGTAAAAAGGCAAAAAAGGAAAAAGCCAAGGCAAAAAGGCTAAACAGCAGAAAGGCAAGGAAAAAAGCCAAAAAGGCAAGACGAGAAGGCAAGGCCATAAGGTAAAAAGGCAAAAGGGCAAGCTATAAGGTAAAAAGGCCAAAAGGCAAGGCATGAAGGCAAAAAGACAAGTCAAGGAAAAGCAAAAGGGCGAGGCAAAAAGGCAAAATGCAAAAAGGCAAGGAGAAAAGGGAAAAAGGCAAGGCAAAAAGCAAAGCAAGAGAAAGAGGCAAAAAGGCCAGGGAAAAACATACGGCAAGGCAAGGAAAAAGACAAAAATGGAAGGCAAGGAAAGGCAAGGAAAAAGGCAAATCGGCAAAGCAAGGCAAAAAGGCAAGGCAAATAGACAAAAAGCCTAGCCAAGAGAAGACAAAAAGGTAAAGGCAGGAAAAGGCTAGGAAAAAGGCAAGGAAAGGAAAGGGAAAAAGGGAAAT